>NC_063191.1:6673455-6703488 GCF_017589495.1 Alosa alosa
TTTAAGGAACAAATCTTGAAATCATAGTGAGTGCAGCCTGTTATAGTGCTCCTCGCAGTCAAGGCCGTGAGCCAGGATTTTTTTCAAATAATCGCTTAGAAATGTTGAATACCTTCTGACAAGGTGAGATTTCCCTCTCTTCTCCTAACTCTGTCCTCTTTGTCTGAATTCTCTCTGTCTCATGTGTTGTGTTTTTTAAAACAACAAGTCTAAATAACCAATATAATTTGACAATAGGTTATGTTTGGCTATGCATAGATAATGCATCACAACATTAAATATCCATCCTATATAAAAAAAAATAATATAAATCTTGTTCAGTGCATGTTAGATAAGTGCGTTTCTCACTGAATTTCAGCATCACATTTTCCACTACAGGCACTGTATATGTATCTCTTTGGTGGCCCGCTGCATCTTCATTGTATTTAACCATTAGCTTTCTTACTTCTGTTTTGACATGTCAGAGGATAATTGGGTCAAGTCAGCTATTTTTACTTAATAAATTAAACGGGAACTTAAAGAAAGAAATACCGGTGTCCTTCTATAGATACGGCCATGTGACTGCAACTAGGTTACGTAACACCTGACGGTGTGTTGAGGCAATATGGTCTCGTCGGCTATTTTTGAATTAATAAATGAAACGAAACTTGATGCGGACATGTGACTGCAATAGATTACGTGATATTCCTGACGGTGCGTTGAGGCATGATAATTGTCTCGTTGGCTATGTTTATTTTTTTAATAAATGAAACGAAACTTAAAGAAAGAATTACCATGTCATCTAATTACGCCATGTGACTGCAACTATGCTACGTGACATAAATTAAATGGAACTTGAAGAAAGAAATACTGAGTACATTATCTCGGTGTCCCCTATGGTACGACCATGCTCGTGCTTATAAATGGTCAGTAGGTGGGGAACCGGAGGCTTAACTCCGGAAATCTCCTTTAGCCATTATCTCTGTTGCCTTCATGCTTTCCTTCTTCTTTTAAAACGTTTTTATATCAAAAAGGAGATACATTATTAACAATGTCAAGGTAGCACTGCCACTTTCTCCTCCTCTCTTCTGTGTCGCTGGAAGATGCGTTCCCAATTAAAATGAAGTGTATGACGTTAAAATGAGACTTTACCGCATAATGGATGGAGAGGACCTATATCGACACAGACAATCTGTTGCTGTATTTTAACATTGTAAACGTTCGGAAGAATGAAAAGAAGAAGTAAAGCTGCGGTAGGCTAATGGCATTTATTGAAGAATGTTTGGTGCCCTACACAGTGTGATGGCGTGGTGGTAGCGGCGGCACTGGACGTGATGCAAGGATAATTGTATCGTCGGCTATTTTACTTAATAAATTAAACGAACTTAAAGAAAGAAATACCGTGTCCTCTATGGTAATAATAATAATAATAAAGCTTATTTGTATAGCACCTTTCACACAGAATGCAGCTCAAAGTGCTTTACATTTGAAGCATGTAACACAATAATAGTCAGTCAATAATAATATCAATCACTTTTCTTTTGTTGTTTATGTTATACCAGCAACATCAAAAAAAATATAGAAAATGACGTCATAAGACTGGCAGCCTTAACCCTTACCCCCACAAGCACGCCATATGGCAACTGTGGCAAGGAAAACTCCTGGTATTCCAGGAAGAAAACCTTGAGCAGAACTCTGGATTTAATAGGGGAGCCCATCTGTTTCTGGCAGGCTGCGCCCAATAGTAGCAGATGCAGAATAATCTGAAAATGTAGTCTACAGGATAAGATGAGTTAACTAAAAGCTTTCCTGTACAGGTATGTTTTCAGATCTTTTAAAAAAATATTTATCGAACTCACTGCTTTTGATGTACAGAGGCAGGTGTTCAGTTTGGGGCATAATGGATAAACGCAGCTTCCCACTTTTGTTTGTGGAGCACTTGGGTACCATTAAAAGATTGTAAATTAGATGATCTAAGTTTCTAGGTTGATAAGATATTAAAGTTTTCCAGAGATATATGAAGGTGCTATGCCATTCAGAGCTTTGTAAGTAATTAACATAACCCTTAAAATCAATTTATAGGAAATAGGAGCCAGTGCAGTTCAGCTAACACAGGGTGATGTTCTCTCTTCTTAGTTCAGTTAAAAGTCTAGCCCAGAGTTCCCTATGAGGCCAATTTCTTTGGGGATGCTTGGGAAGACCAGTGAAAAGTACTGCAGTAGTCTAACCTGCTAGTGATAAAGGCGTAATTAGTTTTTTTTTTCTGCATCTTGTTGAGCAAAAAGGGCCACTTTGGCAATGTTTCAAGTGGAAATAGGCTGTCTATAACTTACTGATATGGGCTTAAAACTTAACTCTGTATCTAAGATGACACCAGGTTTGTTACTTTTTTTGGTTTGACCTGGTGTGTGCCAAGTTCCCAGATTACTAAGAATAATATCTCGCTTTAGTTTTGGTCCAACCAGAAGTACCTCTGTTTTGTCATCATTTAGTTAAAAAGTTTTTGCTCATCCACTGATTAATGGAGGTTAGGCATGCAGTGAGGGAGCAAAGGCCATCTGGGTTAGTTGGTTCCACAGAAAGATGTTACTGGGTATCAATTCAAGGAAGGTGGAAGTTTACATTATGCTGACTATGACGCTTTCCCAATGGAAGCATATATAGAGAAAATTGCAGGGGACCAAGGCAGCTCCTGGGCCACACCAAAGGCAAGCTCAAAGTGTTTTTTCAGATACATGATCTCCTAGACTTCGATATAAAAAATCTCTGCCAGTAGTCGTAGGCTTGAAACCAGTTTAGAGCATTATCAGAGAGACCCACCCCACTTCGCAAGGCTGCAATTAGGATGCTATGATCAATGTCAATGGCCTCAAACCAGAAGAATAAGGATTGAGACTTTGTTTGTACCGTAGCTAGTCTTGAGATCATTGACTATCTTTGTTAGAGCCGCTTTCTGTGCTGTGATTTGATCTAAAACCTGATTGGAATTTTCAAGGATACTGTTTTCGCTGAGAAGGTATTTAACTGATTGCAAACAACTTTTCATACATTTGCTCAAAAACGCATAGATTTGGATATAGGCCCGTGAAGCTGCTCAGATTGGTATGGTCAAGTTTTGAATTCTTTTAAGTAAAGGTTTCACAACAGCGGTTTTAAAAGCAGTTGGAAATAATATACCTGTTTCTAATGAGGTATTTATTACCTTGAGAAAAGTGAGCTAAGCCATCATATACTTTTTTTGAGGAATGTAGTAGGATTGGATCTAAAACACATGCTGAGGAGCCGGCTTTGAGTTATAATTTTACCAAGCTCAGATTGAGTATAGTGCTAAAGGACCTTACTTGGGGGGGGGCTGCTTGGGGTGTACTATCAAACATATTACTTGTAAGCTACCAATAGCCTCCCTTATAGAAATGACTTTGTTTTTGAAGAAGTCTGCAAATTCCTTCGATTCAGAGAGGATGCCTGACTGAGTGTATCAAAAGGCGTTTGATGCAATAGCCTATCAAATGGTAGTAGAGAACAACACCCTAGAGTTTCCACTGTTTTCAGCAATTACCTTAGAGAAGTGGTTCTCTCTATTCCCGGTCAGCTCATTATAATTTGCAATTTTTCTTTTAGAATGGGCACGTGAACCTGTAACTTAGTTTTCTCCATGTTCTCTAGTTTTCTTCCTACATGATCTTTTTAGATCATGGATACTGCTCATCCATGTGTCAGTTTGCTACAGGCCTTTTTTAGTTTTATGGTGCCACTCTGTCAAGCAGAGCCTAATTACTTCCATTAAGAGCCTCTACCATTTGATCAATGGATGATGTAAAATATCTAAATTTTATGGAGTCTATAAGAGCTATGAACTGCTGTTCTGCTCTAATGTCCAAGAGTCACATTTGATTGCAATTTCGGACACTTTTGAGTATGTAGTACAACATTAAAAGATACACAATGATGTGATCAGACATATTTATATCATTTTAATGATAAGTCTGTGACTTCTATCCCTCTGAAAATGACTAGATCGAAAAGCTGCTAAGGTTGTGTGGGTCCTGTAACATGCCAGTTTTAGCTCTAAAACCGTCCAACACATTAGCGAACCCTACTGGCTTTTTGTGCATCAGTTGTCTTATTGACATGAATATTGAAGTCGCCATTTACAATTATCCCATCATAGCTAGTGAGATGAGCTTACATAAGTTCGTGAAAACTGTTCGAGAAAGCCAGTCCATAGTTTAGAGTGGCAGTATAAGGTTAATAGAAGTACAGCTGGGTCAGCCTTCGAGGAGGGCAATATACTCAAAGGAAGCTTAATTGCCAAAGTTGACTCGTGTGCAACTATATTTGTTTGAGAGAATGGAGGCAATTCCACCACCTCATGGTTTTGTCTAATTGAGTGGAAGAAATTATAATTTGTGACAAGTCTCAACAAGAACAGCCGCTGTCTGAAGCTCAGCCAGTTTCAACAAGAAACAGAAAATCCCAATTTTTTCACTAATAAAATCATTGATTGCGCGTTTGGGTAGTAAGTGCACCTATATTTAGTAAACCCATGTTAGCTGAAAATGCCTCTCTAGCTTTTGGAGAATATGCTGGAGGTATGGAAAGAATATTTGTTAAGTTTCTAGTTTTAAATTTGTCTTTTCTTTTTACTATACGTTGGGCAGAAATCAACGTTGAATAGAACTATAAGTATAAGTCATGCGGCTACGACACAGCTTGATCTATGGTAGTAGTATTAGGCGTTACCCTGCAGAAAACATTCTCAGACTCATCCACATGTATAATGCCATTCGAATCAATACCTGGGGGGGCGTGAATCTGTAATATTTTCTACAGAATGTCAATGTCTCAAAGTGTGGACGCTATGGTAGATACGGCCATGTGACTGCAACAAGGTTATGTAATTACCTGACGGTGCGTTGAGTAAATACAATGGTCTCTGTCATTATTTTGAATTAATAAATTAAACGAAACTTGATATGGGCCATGTGACTGCAACTAGACTACGTGACACCGGGCGGTGCGTTGAGGCATGATAATTGTCCGTTGGCTATTTTACTTAATTAAATGAAACGAAACTTGTTAAAAAAAAGAAATACCGATCTCTGTCTAATTTAACTTCCCTCGGTTTCTCTCTATAAATGCCATAAAATGTAGGCTACTACACTGAGCAACATTCTTATTTTCAAAGCCCAATATTGACAGATAATCTGTTTCTCCCAATACTGATGAGTTTAGCAATGCCAGAGCCGAGATGTAGCGGTTTACGCCATAAAACCCGGCAGGAAAGTTCAGAGCGGCGCACCAGTTTAAACAGCAAGCCGGTAAGAAAAACTATTGTCACATTATTAGCAACTAGGGCTACCAGCCCCCGGTATACAAAATAAACTTCAGAAAGACAGAAAGTTTGTTGTACTGAATTCATAGAGTCTCAATGACCGAACCAGTAGATTTCACGTTGTCAGTTGAGTTCGTTCAATCTTACGTATTGTAGGCTGGCAGCTCAGGCAAATATGAAACGGAGATGCAATGGCTACCGGCGGGATTTGAACGTGCATGTTTCTGTGCATTTAGGGCAAAAAATACCATGGGATCGATGTTCCATTTGAGGAACGTAATCAATTGCAGACGCACAGCTCAGACACAGAGCGCATATAGGCCTAGGTTAGGCTACTTTCAATTTCTAGAGTAGTTTACCTTCTATAGCAAATTATAATAGAGCTTTACTGAATGAGAGAAGGAACCACTTTCAAGGTGTAATTGCTGAAAACAGAAACTCTAGGGTGTTGTTCTCCACCATTGATAGTTATTGCATCAAAACAACTTTTGATACACCCAGTCAGGCATCCCCTCAAAAGTCAAAGTCAGCTTTATTGTCAATTTCTTTCACATGTTCCAGACATACAAAGAGATCGAAATTACGTTTCTCACTATCCCACGGTGAAGACAAGACATATTTTACCAATTTAAGTCCACAGACAAACATAACATCTAAGTAAAACAAAAAGTAAGTAAATAAGTAAATAAGAGGGCATATAATAATTAAAATAAGAGCATAAAAATTTTGTTGAAATTGTGCATAGACAGTCAATAAAATACTAGTGCAAAGTCAGGCCAATAAGAGGCTTGGGTAGTTCTGTTTGACCCAAGTACAAAAGAAAGTGGGCATAGCGGGTGCAAGTTATGTAAGATGCAGCAGAGAAGTGTTGTGTTTTCGTGGACGGCTGTAAAGTGTACAAGGCAAGGTTCAAGTGCAAAGTGGAGAGGCAGGCCATTGTGGGTCCAATGTCCAGGATGTTATGTAGCTGAGGGTGGAGGGGGAGAGGAGGGAGAGAGTCATCCCACAGCTTGGGTACGAAGCTACAGAGTCTGGTAAAGCGGGGATGAGAGGCTTCTGCACCTCCTTCCCAGAGGGCAGTAGATAAAACAGATTGTGAGCTGGGTGACTTGCATCACTCACATTTTGGTCGCCCTTGGTGGGTGAGGGGGTGGTGTAAATGTCCTTCAGGGAGGGAGGAAGCACCGAATGATCCTTCCAGCTGTGTTCACTGGTGCCGCAGGGATTCTGCTTGTATTCAGTGCAGCTCCGCCCCACACAGCGATACAGCTGGAGAGGATGCTCTCAATGGTACCTCGGTAGAATGTGGTCATGATGGCTGGTGGAGCACTTGCTCGCCTGAGTTTCATAGAAGTACACAGGCGGCGCTGAGCTCTCTTCGCCAGTGATGCAGTGTTGGTGGTCCAGGAGAGGTCTTCACTGATGTGCACCCCCAGGAATTTGGTGCTGTTTGCTCTCTCCACCACAGCACCGCCGATGGTCAGTGGCAGGTGTTGGGTGTGACCTCTCCGAAGTCAACAACAATCTTTTGGTCTTGCTGACGTTCAGCAGGAGGTTGTTGTCCCTGCACCACGCGGGTCAGATGGTCGACCTCCAACCTGTATTGAGTCTCGTCGCCTTGGTGATGACCCACCAGAGTTAATGTCGTCAGCAAATTTCACTATGTGATTGTTGCTGTAGGTTGCAGCAGTCATGCGCCAGCAGGGTGAAGAGCAGCGGACTGAGCACTGAGTCCTTGGGGGCCCCTGTGCTCAGTGTGATGCTGCTTGAGTGCATTGTTGCCAACACGTACTACTTGAGGCCTCTGACATTGAAGAAGTTTGGGAAAAAAACTGTTTCAAGCTGTACACCTTTTGAGACAAAGTGAATTGACATAGAGCTACGGAGAAAAATGGCAGTCTCATACAGGAAGTCAAACATCTGATCAACACAGCATTTGGACTATGGAGATTCTTCATACATCACTGAAAGCAACCCAGCCAACCAACTGGGCTGACCACCAGAGCTGAGTCATCAAACACTGTTCCTTCTCTCCCTCATGTCTATCGCTCTCCCAGTCACGAGAGTGCTGACAATTCTGCCATGAGCTCACAATTAAAAATCATCTGTTGTACTAGCCTGGGGCAGAGGGCCAGCATATGTATCCCTCTGCACACACACACACACACACACAAACCCATACACGCACACATGCAGCCACAAAATCATTAACTTAGAAGGCAAAAAAGATAAATAATACACAAACCCTCCCTGAGGTCAATGATAACAGGCTTACTTTATAAGGGTCCAACAAACAATGATTCTCATTGCATTAAAATAGATTTATATTTATTAACACAGGAGTAAAAACAGGAGGGAAATAAAGATTCCATCACAACTCTACTCAAAATAATTGCCGTGGAATGTTGCATGCATAACTATCTTAATTTATGCAAATATATTATTCTAGCACATAAAATAATGAAAAGAAGAAAACTTAGCAATACCAAAATGGTATATTGGCATTATCAGCAGTCATTCACAAGCTATTAGGTAATGCCTGCTTAGTTATTTATTATGGCATGTTATTGTAACATGCCACCAGATGTTTGTTTTATGATTCAAATCTAGCAGTAAATATCATGCAGGTAACGAGTCTGATCAACTCACCTTCCAGCATGGCCACCCGGACAGAGAACATGTAAGACCAGGAGGACCAACATGGCTTTTGGCTGGAGTCTGTTTCTCCATCATGAAGAGTTAGGCATCAACTAAATATTCACCTTATATCAGAATTTGACATATTTTAGGTCTAGGCAGCATAGATATACTGTAAATCTGCCCTTGCCCCCCTCCCAAGCCTTTCTCACCAGCTCTCTCTCTCTCTCTCTCACACACACACACACATTAGATGTACAGCCTGCATGAGCACATGATTGCATGGGCTGCGGTTGCCATGTTTCCATTTCCCGCAGTACACCCTCAACTGTCCACCACACACAGCACCATGCGCCACGATGGAAACTAGTGGGCTAGCTGTGCACAGGAAACATGTCTCCCTGCACCCCAACAGACCACCAGGTTGTGGTCTGCTTTTGATCTCTCATATCAAGGTTTGTAGTCAGGGTATACAACACTGGAACAGTGTTGTTGTGATCAAACAATATTTTCTGCATTCTTGACTGCAGTCTAAAATGCAAATAATAAATAATTCAAAAATGTGTTGCAATTACTAGTGGCACAGTATAGTGTAGGGTACAGTTTGAATTGTAAACACATTCTGGATGTTTTTTGTCACAGATTTAATCCTCACCATGATTATGGTGCTATGGAGGATAATAGCCATCTTTGGTTACATCCCAATACAAACTGTAGTAACAGCAAAAACGCACACAGATCACACACATTCAATTTGAACTGTTTTTATTGAAAAAATGACACAAAATGTCACCAATAAAATTGAATTAAATAATAAAATCGTGAGTTTTCACATAGATCTCGTTTTCGAGGTCTCGAAAGTACTGTCGGTATGAAAATGTAGAAAAAACTAAAAAATCGGTAGTACAGTAGCTGCTTGTTACGTTAGCTGCTGGCTGAAGCAAACACAAGCTAAGTAAAACCGATTGTTTTTTAATTTTTTTGCATACCAACAGTACTGGGTGACCTCAAGAAATGGAGATCTATGTGAAAACTCATCGGATTTTCCCTTTACATAATATATCCTGATCTGTTTTCTTTTTTCAGCTTGCCCTGAAATAATGAAAATTAGGTTCAACAATAATGTCAGATGGTTTCATTTACAGTATATTTAAGCAATAAGCCCGAGAGGCCGTTCTATATCGTGAATATAGCACAGCTGCGGGGGTGTTGTTACAGTAGGGCAACGGTTGGCGAAGTGAAGCTGCGTGTCGTTAGACAACCCTCAGCTGTATTCCGCGATATAGAGCGGCCTCAAGGGGCTTTTTGCTTTTTATAAGACGGCTACCACATATAGGACATTACAAATTGATACAAAAAAAAACAAATAATCATTTCATCTACAAATGTCCATTGTTGTTCCGCTAGTACAGCTAGGAATGTATATTGATCATGCTGTAGCAGTCATTATAACTAACTGGCCTATCATCCAGTCGATGTGGTCTGGATCAGACCACCTGACTAGACTGGCTTCGCAGTAACTCAGTGCAGAGGCAGTGTCCTGTGAAGTGATGTCCACCTGTAGAATAGCAGATAGCATGAGACAATATGCTGTAGTAACAACAACACAATTCATGGCCTCAATCCAGGCATAGCAATACCTGGAAACTGATATGAATATATCTGGCCAAAACCATGATGTGCAATTGCTCTGGACACCTGGATGTGTTATGCGTGTTGCGTGTGATGCAGGATCATGAATGTTGTTTGTTTGACCTCTGACCTCTGAGAGTGTGCAGAAGCAGATGATGGTGGCGATGAGAATGGCCACTGCACAGGCAGTGCACACACACACACATAGATCAGCCAGTCGGATCTGAGGCTGGATCAGTCCTGATGGGTGGACTCTCTGTCAGGCAGAGAAACATTGGTTATCAGGAGCAATACAATGTGATGGATAGATTAGAGTAAAGGGACCTAATTATCAGATAAATTGTTTAATGCTTGCATTGGGTCGTGGTTTATTGATATTTTTTCGAGAGTTAATTAATACTAGTCGTGGAAACTAAAGCGATCACCACGATCAAACAATATTTTATGGGGGCAGCTGGGTCCAGACTTTTTTTATTGGGGTGGCACTTGGGAATAAAAACTACTATTTGAAAACTATTCAAAAGTTTTGAAGATTGCATCAATACATTGTGTAAAGCCAACACTGATACACAGGTCAGTTTGTTGTCCACTCAAACACATTTTCCAGAAATAGGCCAATGCTATAAAAAAAGTACATTATGATAATGCACCTTACTTAATCAGTCTTATTCAAAATGATGTTAACTCAAAGAACAATAATAAATACTACAGATATTGTATATAGATATTTAATCTTATACTAATGGCCAAACTATATTTCTTTCTGATATCCACTCCAAGTACTTGGCTGTAAGTAACATAGCTCTGAATTAAGAAATTAACCCTTAGAACCCTAGACTGAAGTGCCATACACACATGCTATACATTGTTTTTTTTTTTTTTTCAGCAGAGTCTAGGCTACCCAGATCTGCCTCAATTTCATGTATTAATACTTGCATTGATTTAAATAATAAAAATACAAAAGTGTATTATAAAATTCTTATATTTTGACATGTATCTCACCACTGCAAGCTGTCAGCTGGCACATGTGTGTGTGTTGGGCAGACTGTCCTGAATCACAAAATATCATTGCCATGGTGGAGGGATTCTCTGGGGCTGAGCAAATGTGAAAAAATATGTGGTGTGTGCCTTTACGGAAATAAATGCCATTTGTTTTATTTAGCCCTACTCTATTTTTTTGGCCATTCTCACTACCTTTAGTTATAAGCATTTATCCTGGTCGTTGTAAGTGCCATTTACACATGCTATATGTTTTCAGAAAAGTCTAGGCTACCCAGATCTGCCACCAATTCATATAAATACTTGCATTGATTTGTTTTTTTTTTAAACAATACAAAGACAAAAGTGTATTATACCATTCTTATTTTGAAATGTATCTCTGTCAGCTGGACATGACTTTCATCTTTTTCATGTGTTGGGCAGACTGTCCTGAATCTGGCAATATAGGAACCATGGTGGAGGGGGCTTTGGGGCTGAGCAATTTACAGCCGTGGTGTGCACCTTGAACAAGATTAATGAATTTGCAATTAACCAACAACAAGCAAGGAATTTGCACGTTTTCATGATCCACTGGGTCGTTATGGGCCACACAAAATACGGTGTTGCTAAAATTACTCCTATTGTGGCTATTAGAGACATGCGTTCATGAGTATCCAACTACATCTGATGAGTTAAGTAAAATACATTCACACACACAAAAAAAACATCACTAATGTTGTAGACATTCCTTTATTCTGAGATACATCAATAGGCTCTCAAAACAACCCCAAACAGACATAAGGTCTTTATAGAGCAAATCCATATAGATTATTTGTCAAATAAACCAGTAAAACAGAATTAGGGGATGGAATATATAACATTCACACTCATAGCTCATATTTTAAAAAATAAATCAGTGAAAAAGTATCCTGACAAAAAAAGCAGCATTTTAATGCCTTAGTCATATTTCATAATTTCAATTCTTCTTTAGGTTACTGTACCTGATAGCCCAGTTTGAGAGGTGCAAGACGCCTGACATTATTATGACCGCCGCGCAGCGAAGCAGCGGTCATATAGATTTAGTCAGATTTTTTTTTTCCCGCATGGCCAATTTTCCATCAAGGATTCCCGGGACACTGAAAGACCGGGTACATTTAAACTTGGTGGGCATGTAGCCCCACATGGATAGCGTGGAACCATCGTTTTCGTTTTGATCTGTAGCCCCCGCTGGACTGGACCCCCGAAAGGAGGGTAGGGCAGACACAGTTTTCTGTGAATATCTGGAGCAGATAACTTTAGTAGACAGGGGTCAAGATTGTCTTCTCCAGTGAAGCTCTTCGGATCCAAGCCATTCAGAGCCCCTAGAACTTCACTAACCGTAA
Source organism: Alosa alosa (assembly GCF_017589495.1). Classification (NCBI taxonomy): domain Eukaryota; kingdom Metazoa; phylum Chordata; class Actinopteri; order Clupeiformes; family Clupeidae; genus Alosa; species Alosa alosa. Next base: position 6,685,399 of record NC_063191.1, read on the forward strand.
AGGGGGTTAAAGAGAACTGAACACCAGGAGTTGAGGTACCTGCCTGGGCCTCATCGAGGGGATGGGAGCAGGGGTGGTCCTTAAGTTCACTAGACTTTTCGTCAAAAAGGTTATTAAAGGCTGCACAGATCTCAGTGGGGTTCTGTAAAATGTTATTTTCAAGCATTATAGAGGAAGGGATGGAAGCAGTTGGTGTTGGAGGTGATTGATTTAAATGCTTTCCAGAAAAGAGTGGGATTTGAATAGGAATTAGAAAGCAAGTTGAGAGGATAATTTGATTTAGCTTGTCTGACCTTCAAAGTAAATTTATTTCTGATTTCTCTGAAGGTGGCCCAGTCGAGGTCAGATTTTTTATGCCTGGCCAAGCGACCAAGCTTTGCATCTGGAAAGAAGTAAAATGGACAGAAAACCAAGGATTTGATCTGTTTTGTACTCTGTGCTTTTAAAGGGGGCATGGATGTCAGCAATAGAGAGAAAGGACTTTAGAAAGAAGTCCAGGGCTAGCGTAACGCCAGAGATTTTCAGAGGTGCTGTGGATGTTGCTGCAATACAGATCATTTAGGAATGCCTGCTCATTAAATTGCTTCATATTTCTAAGACAATCGAGAGGTGCCTTCTTTAAGTGTGTGTCTCTGATGATAAAAGCTATGGGCAAGGACGTAGTCATGATGTCAACATTGGGGGGGACCAAATCTGTGGTGGGGTCTGAGGGCCATGCAAAAAATATGATTAAAAATCACAAACAAGTTGTTACGACGTTTTTTCCAACTTGTGTGCCGTGAGCCACATTTGATTCCTATGTTTTGCCCGCATGGATGCGATCAGAAAAGCATCTAAATAATATGCAAGATGCAACAACCATTTCTAAGAGGCCTATAAACAGGGTAATTCCTGGCATTAGTACTAGCATATGAATGCATTATTTATGTTGTATGATGTGAAAGCAAAGAATGACACAGGCTTGCACAAATTCATCATTTAAAATAAAACTTTTCACTTTCGCTATCATTGCGAGTATAGGTTACAATATGGAAAATGTTTCAAAGTTCCCTTTGTGTCTGATTGGCTCCAAAAATGTATGGGATTTCCTTAGACAGTGCTACACCTTTCCAACAAGTTTTGTGAGAATTGTGAGCTTTTGCGATATTGTTGCCAGCCCTACCTCACCGCAGTAGGGTCAGAGAGGGTTAAAGCGGAGCTAGTACAGTAATCAAGGATCTTTGGTAGGGTGCAGCAAATGGAAGCTTTTGATAGCGACCACCAACTAAAAAAACTAGGGTGACCAGATGGGCTCTTTTTCCAGGGCATGTCCTCTTTGAGACCTTACAAATCGTCCAGAATTTTGTTATTCTAGAGCCTCAAACGTGTTTACAGCGAAATTGCATTGCGTTTTTCCTCTGTCGTTCACAAATAAGTTCAAAATAGCCTTTTGAGGCAGTGTTTTCTCTTTTTCACAAACTAAAAAGAGGACACAATCAGGTCACCCTAGAAAAACGGAAAACCACCAGGTCAAACCACTCAGGGGTGTAGGCTACTCTGGAACCATCACTAGGTCACTAATTTGTGCGTTATTTATGTTTGATTACATTTCAGATGATGGTGGTTGTTGGTTTCCTGTAGAGTTTTTTTTCTTTATTTATTTTTCTATGTCCATTATATTGGGGGCATTTTGGTCATATTTGAATATTGGGGGAGGACACGTCCCCCTCAATGTCTATGGTGACTACGGCCTTGACTATGGGGCAGTGGTCGCTGACCCCTAGGTCAAAGACTCCACTAGCTATGATTTTGTCAGGTTTGTTAGATTAAATCTATAGTGGATGACTTAGTTCAGGAGGCAGTTAGTTAGTTAGTTGGAGTGATTAGTTGAGTTCAATTGAGACTGTTCTCATGGCTATGGGTGATTGTCTTTTTACAATGTTGCTGTGGACATTTGTTTACTCATACCATGTGATGTTTTGTTTATATAGCCATGTGTTTCAGTTAATAGTGTCTCTGTCCCCACCTCTCACAGTTGTGAAATACCCCTCAGATTGTTCAGCATGACACACATCCACAACATTCATCAGCCAGGCCTATCTGACCTCCACCCTCATCATCACACCAGTCCAGTCAGAGACATATCAACTCCATCAGTGCTGCTGCTTTTACTGAGGACTCATTGGTAAGATCCTCAACGAAGAGGTGCCAGGAAAAAAGTATGGAAATACTCTTTCAGTGAAAGTGTGTGTGAGAGTGTGTAGGTGTGTGTTAGTATCAGGGTCAGAGAATGACACCTTTCCTCTGTCCCAGTCCAGCTGCACTCTGATCCTCTGGAGTTTCTGCTGCACTGTGAAGGGAGTGTAGGGCAGTGGTGGAGCACATGCTCTATATGTACCATCTAGATAATCCAAAATCCACCGTCCTCTCTTGGATATAAAATCTCCCTTCCTCTGGAGAGACTCGGACATCACACCCACACACCACATTGTGTTCTCTCCAACCTCGACATCCCAGCAGTGAGTGCCATAATTAAAGCCCTCAGAGCCCAGGACACAGGCATACTTATCAAACCTCTGTGGGTTATTTTTAACATATCTCACACTGGTCAGATCCTCAGACAGGATGAGATTTGGGTGTGTAGTGTTGGGATCCAGAGTCACAGGAGCTGCAGATAAAAGAACACACACATGAACATGTGCAGGACACTCAGAATTCCACACTGAAATGAAATCTAAACCAGATATAAAATAGTAATAGAATAGAGTAATAATATAAGAAATCTGTTTGCATTTTATACAGTTGTAATTGTAGTGATTTGTGGTATGCATGTGTCTGTACAGTAAAACTTCAAATAAATGCTGAGTCCCAAATAGGCGCCTGTCCCTTTTACATGCCTGGTGTTGCTACATAATAACTAGATGTACCGCAGAGCGGTACAAAATATGACCACCGCCCAGTCCAGCACATTTTTTCCACAAAAATAAGTCACGCTGAAAGGCATATATGATTCTATCTGTCTCACTGAATTGCATTATGCACACTCAATTCTCACTGGTATCTGCTAGACAACAAGTATCAAAACATGATTTCACTTGTAAAATACATTTTATACAACCCCACCCCCATCTTGCCTGTTCATAATTCTGAGAAATTCTTGAATTGTGTGCGTGTACATGTTTATGTTTATGTGTGTGTGGGTGGGTGTGTGTGTGTGTGTGTGTGCCTGCGTATGTGCCTGTTTGTGTGCATGTGCATGCATGCGTACATATGTCTACTGTGTGAGTATGTGTCTTACGTATGATTACTGTGAATGTATGTGTGTGCGTGTGTATCTGTTTATGCACATGTGTGCATATGGAATGGGTTAACATGACCCCTGGAGGCAAACATACGCAAAAAATTGGTCATCCTAGGCCCTACAGTTCTCAAGATATTCACAGAAAACTCTGTTGGTGTACGGTCACTAAATGTACACATAAATTATTTTATTGTATGGCCCCTCATGAATGAAAGTTCATGAAACTTGGCATGCATTCGGAGGGTGTCATAATGATCCTACACTTTCAATTTCAGTTTTGACCATGTCAGCCAGAGATATTGTGATTAAAACACCTAATTTTTTGTTTTTTCATTTTTAACTAGGTGGCGCTATACATGAAATAAGTGGTAATGGGATGGGTTGACATGGCCCCTTAACCCTCTAACCGCCCATGTCGCAATATTGCGACAAGCGTCATTACTGAATAAAACAGACGACAGAAGAAGTACAGTACAGTGTAAAATCTCATTTGTACTCTTGACCACTAGTTGGCAGACACCCAGAGCTTCGATTCAAGCTCAACCTTTTTTTCAAAGTTTTCAGGAAGCTCGCGAAAAACACGCGAGAAACACACGAAGAAGGCGTGCATTTCCTCCATAACGCGGAAGCGATGCGGGCCATAGTTTTGCACAAATTGAAGCAGAAATACACCAAATGTTGAAAAAAAAAAATTCACGCGTGATGAAGTCTTGGATCTGTTATTCACCTATTCTGATTCTGAAGGAGAATATCTGCCTTTTGGAGAATACGATCGATCGTCTATTGACTGATAGTCACGGAGTGTCTGTGAATGGAGGTGCGTCTTTTTCAACAGTGTCCACTAAGCATACCATGCTTATTTCGACCCTCTGTCCAACATAGCTGGAGGTGCCAGTGACAATAGTGATGATAGTGTCCGTAATGGACGTGGTATAGACAGCAGAGGTTGTAAAAATAGGGCTCTGAAGAACTTCAATGTCACGTGCGATATGGAACTGATTTGACCAGGCTACTTTATTGTATAGTAGCATAGTGTTTGTGATTATAGTAATAGTTTACTATTGTTGGTTTAAATGTGACTGTTTTCCTGTTCATTTGTTATGTCGGTGAAATGACAAAAAAAGAAAAGTAAAACTGCTCAAATATGTTCAACATCTAGTATTTACTGAAATGTGCATAATTCACGGTGGTTGCCATCCAGTGACGTCATAATATGCAAATTAGATGAGTAAATTTACCCCCTTCATAAACTTTTGGTCATACTCAATGATTTTCACATTAAGAGTAGGACTTTATCTCTGACCACTTGCAAGCCATGGCCTTTTGAAATGTTGATGTAAAAATCCAATTTATATTTTTTAAACCCTGGCGGCTAAAGGGTTAAGACCAACATACAAAAAAAAGGTGGTCCTCCAAGGCCCTACGGTTTTCGAGATATTCACAGAAAACTGTCTCCATCCACCTACAGGCCAGTTGGTGTACAGTAACATAAATTAATTTATTGTGTGGCCCCCCATGAACGGAATTCCATGAAACTTGGCGTGCAGGGTGTCATAATGATCCTACACTTCCAATTTTGTGCAGTTTTGACTATGTTAGGTCACAGATACCTGCAATTACAACACCTCATTTTTACTTTTTTTTTTTTTTTTTTTTTTTTTTTTTTTTTTTTTTTTTTTTGCAAACATCATTGACATTACAGAAAATGCAACACTCGACATGCACATGAATACTACATACGACAAACAGGCGTACATTACATAAACACATACTGTAACTTAACAAGACATCACATTGACTTGGCTTCCACAAACATAACACAACATAACATTAATAACAGAAAGGCTAAGGATGATTTCGTCCAGGATGATTACAGATATGATTATCAGGGATGAAATTGATGACCCGGAATGAAAAGAGGGGGGGATGGGGGGGGTGGGATGGTAGCTCTAAGAGTGTGAATGAGGTGGTGTTGGGATGGGGGTGGGGATGGGGGGTGAGGGGTAGTGAGTATGTGAGGATGTATGTGTGTGTGTGTGTGTGTGTGTGTGCGCATATGTATAAGGCTGGTTTGCTGTTGGGCCAGGAGGAGAGAAGCTGGAACATAGAGAGGGAGGGTTTCAGGAGAGGAGTTGTAATTATTCTATTAATGATAAGTATAATAATAGGAATAACTGATTGCCTGGTTGATTGCCTGACTGATTGCCAACCTGGGCACCCATTAATGGCCACAGTTCCACCCAGCCCCTGCAGTTATACTGCGACGAGCTGACAGAGGGGAGGACCTGCGTGCCACCCATCGCCCCAGGCCCCAGCATATGCACACATCCCCACTACCACGACCAACCACACCTCACCCCCCAGACCTTCACCCAACACGCCACTCTTGACCTAAATATGTACAGTATGTGAATGGCTAGGTTGAGGGGTCTATCTAGAATGTAGCATTAAAAGAAGTGGGCATGCATGGTGAATATCTGTCAGGATTTCCCCATGCACACCACACTTACCCTGTGTAAGATGTATGCCTCAACAATGTGTGCATTAAAATAAGTGAGGCATGCAGATAGACACCTGATGAGGCATCTACCTGCACTCCACTCTTACCCTAGCCTGTTTTGTAGTTTTTGTTTATGTATGTTACCTAACATGTAGTGCGATTAAAAGAGAGTAAAAGCGTGCTGTGTGCTTCCAGGACAAGGCGTGTGCATGAGGTATGAGGAGGGTGCACACGGGGGCCCAGGGCCAATAGATAACCCACAGGACCCAACCAATGCCAAAACCACACAGCGACCAGGACCGGAGTCTCCCAAGCCATCCAATGGGGCCCGGCAGAATAACGATGGGAGAGGCAGAGAGAAAGAGTGAAATTAGTAAAGTTATCAGAGAATGTAAATAAAAGGGGAGGGAAAGAAGGGGATGCTATTTTATTATTACTACTAATAATAATAATAATAACAATAATAGTTCAGCTACCCTCCCTGCCTAGTGTTCGATGATATGTGTATCTGTTGATGAAGTGTGTTATGATCGTGTGGAGATGGAACTCAGGCAAAGAGGGTCAGGACTGTAAGTAGGTGATAAAGGGGTACCAAGGAGAGGTTGTATCCTGAGTATTGATTAAGTTTGTAGTTGATAGGTTTTCTAATGATATATAGTCTGTTAACAAGTTTTTCCAATGAGTGATGTGAGCTTTTTTCCTAGATTTCCAGTTCATGAGGATTGTTTTCTTGGCGATAGTCAGCGCTACCAGTAGTGTTTATTGCCGGAGTTGCTTAAATTGACTGTGGATGTATCACCAAGTATGCATAAGGAAGGGGATGCTGGGATGTGACAGCCAAAGATGGAAGAGAGAGATTTTGTGACACTCACCCAGAAGTGGTTGATTGGAGTGCAATGCCAAACCGCATGAATGTATGTATCTGGGTTATTTTGTGTGCAGTGAGTGCAAAGATCGAGCCAAACCCCATTTTGCCAATTTATGTGCAGTGTAGTGGAATCTGTGAAGAACCTTGTATTGTATTAGTTGTAGATTACTATTCTTTGTCATGAGGTAGATGTTTTTGCACATTTTGGTCCAGAAGTCGGCACCGGGAGTAATTGATAAGTCTGATTCCCATTTGTGATATGGCAGGCCAATTGTTTTTCTGAACAAGATATAATTTTGTAAATTTGGGAGAGTATTTTTTGGGAGAGGGAATATTAAGCAGCTCTGAGATTGGTGGGGAATGTCAAGGTTAGCTGTCTGGATGTTAATTTTTCCTAGGATAGATGATTTAATTTGCAGGTATTGTAAGAAGTGTTTACTCTCGATGCCGTGCTTCTGGACCAAACAGGAAAATGAGGCCAGATTATTGTCTTGAAGAATGTGTTGAAGGTGAGTGATGCCCTTTCCCATCCATGTGTGAAAGTTAAGTGTTTTTTTATTTACTGGTGAAATCTGGGTTATTCCAAATCGGGGTGCGAATTGATGGTGCTATAGGTGAATCAGTGATGTGGTAGAATCTCCACCAGGCTGTCAGAGTAGCTGAAATTGTTGGGGCTTTGAAGGATGGATGTTTTTGACCGACTGACTGCAGAAAGGGAGATCTGAGATTTTAATTTCTTTACAGATTGTTTGTTCTAGGTCTAACCAGGTGTTGTCTGAGGGGTGGGGTGTAGCCATTTGTGGATGAAGTGGAGCTGGTTGGCCAGGGCATAGTGCTGGAAGTGTGGGGCCTCTAGTCCTCCCATTGCTTTTGGTTTTGGAGAGTGGCGAGTTTGATCCTTGGGGTCTTATCTTTCCAGTAGAATTTAGTGATTAATGAATCGAGAGACTTAAACCAGAGGGTGGTGGGCTGGGTTGGAATCATAGAGAATAAATAGTTTATTTTTGGGCAGTATTGTCATTTTGATTACTGAGATTCTGCCCATGATGGATAATGGGAGGTTCTTCCAGCGTTGAAGGTCATCATCTATTGAAGTGAGTAGAGGGGAATAATTTAGGCTAAATAAGTCTGACAGCCTGGGGGGAGACTTTTATCCCTAAGTAAAGTGATATAGTTAGTGCAGAGTGGGATAGGTGAAGAGTTGGCTGTCACATCCCAGCTGTTGGGATGTAATGGGAGAACTGCAGATTTATTCCAATTGATTGAGTATTCAGAAATTTTTAGAGAATGTGTCAATGAGTTTGATGGTTTCTTCTACTGATGTTGTGGGGTCTTGAAGAAAGAGAAGAATATCGTCAGCATAAAGGCTGATTTTTGTGATGCATATATGGAGTCTGGACACCTTTGATGAGGGGGGTTCTGACGGATGGCAGCTGCTAGGGGTTCAATGAAGATTGTAAATAGTGAGGGGGAGAGTGGGCACCCTGTCTAGTTCCCGGTGAAGAGTGAAACTTTGTGATGTTAGTCCATTGGTGATTACTGTGGCTGAAGGAGAGGTATATAGAAGTTTAATCCAGTTAATGAGCGACTCCCGAAGCCAAACCTCCCTAATGTGGAAAACAGGAAATTCCAGTTCACCCTATCAAAAGCTTTTTCTAAGGTCCAGAGTTGCTATGATGGTATTATCTTGAAAATTTGTAGAGTGATACATTATATTTAACAGTCTGCGGGTGTTGGTGGATGAAATTCTACCTTTAATGAAGCCTGTTTGGTCTGGGTGGATAATGGATGGGGTGACCTCTGCTAATCTGTGTGCTAGCATTTTTGCGATTATCTTATTGTCCACATTGAGGAGAGAAATTGGTCGGTAGCTGGATGGCAATGTTGGGTCCTTATTGGGCTTGAGGAGCAGTGAAATTGAGGCTGTGGTGGAACTAGTTGGAAGACGTCCTTTCTGTTTTGATTCATTAATCATTCTGATGAAAAGTGGAGCTAAGATGGTCCAAAATTGTTTGTAGAACTCAGCAGGAAAGCCATCCGGACCTGGTGCTTTATTATCGGGCATCTGTTTCAGAGCATCAAACAGTTCTTGTTGAGTTATAGGTGATTCTAGGTTTTTATTTCGGTCTCATTGAGTTGTGGTAATTGATGCTGTTTAGGAAAGAGTCTATGAATTCCTGGTTGGGGTTTATTTCTGAAGAATATAGTTTATTGTAAAACTGGTAAAAAACATGATTTATTTCTTCAGGTGAGCTGGTTAGCTTCCCTGCTGAGTTCTTTATGACCCGGATTGTTGATTTTTTTCTTTGTTACGTTGGATTTGATTTGCTAAGTATTTACCTGATTTATTGCTATGGTGGAAGTTTTCCTGCCTTAGGCGGTGAATCATAAATTGAGTGTGTTTATTGAGTATTTCATTGAGTTTGAATTTATGTTTCCTAAGTTTTGCCTGTGTGTTTCTTCAGTTGGGTTGCTTGCATTGGTTTCTTCTAACTGTTTAATTTTATTGTTGAGTTCTACTTCCTGTTCTTTTTCCTTCTTTTTTTTTGTATACTGAATATGAGATGATTCTTCCTCTGAGTACTGCTTTTCCTGTTTCCCACAGAAGGGAAGGAGATGATTCAGGGGAGCCGTTCATTCTAGAAAGAATGCCCCTCTCTCCCAACAAAACTGATGAAATTTGGGTCTTGTAAGAGGGATGTATTAAAACGCCATTTGCTAATTGGTGGCTGTTGGTTCGTTATGTTCCATTTAATTGTAACTGGGGCATGATAAGCTAATGACTATGGGATGAATAGTTGAATCAGAGATATTTTTCATTATAGAGTTGCTGGTTAGAAAATAATCAATACGGGAATAGGAGTGGTGGACCCGGAGAAAAAAAAGAGTAGCATTTGGAGTCTGGGTGCTGAAGCCGCCAACAATCGCCAAGGCCAGAATCGCTCATGAACTGTTTTATTGTTTTTGTGGATTGCCAGATTCGTTTGCTTTTAGAGTGATCAGATCTGTCAAATGTGGGGTCTAACACTGTATTAAAGTTAAGCCTGCAATTATGATGGGACAGCCCGATAGAGTTGAGATGGAGGTGAAGAGGTTCTGAAAGAAAACTGGGTTGTCTGTATTAGGGCCATAAACATTAACAATTGTTACAGGGTATTGTGAATTGAGATGTTTATGATGACAAAAACGTCCTTCTGGGTCTGTGATGGTGGCGTTATGGATGAATGAGATTCTTTTGTTAATCAGAATGCAAACTCCCCTTTGTTTTGTATTGTAATGAGATGAGAAAATGTGATTGAATTGTCTTGATTTGATGCGGGTGTAGTCTAATTCTGAGAGATGAGTTTCTTGTAGGAGACATATGTCAGCTTTTAAACTATCCAAATGATTTAAGATTTTCAGCCTCTTTGCCTGAGATCAATCCCACGGATGTTCCAGGTCAGGAATGTAAGTGTTACCATGTTGTGATTGTACAGTTATGAAAATGTTTGATAAGGTGGGTATTGTGTGTGTGTGAGAGTGTGTGCAGGTGTCAGTTAGATAGGAGAGGGGAAGGGGGGGTGGAGGAATAGGTGTGTAATGTGGTGTCTTGAATGAGATGTAAAGGGTAGGGGCTGAGAAGAATATAGAGCATAAAGAGGTAGGAATTTGGTTCTGGAGTGGTGACAGCATGAACATTTCCTGTTTAGCATTGAAAACATACAGATCATAATTTGACTTTAGCCTATATACATAATAAACAAAAACAGACAGGACACACAAAGCAAACATGTATAGACAAAACACCATGAATAACATTAAACATTGAGAGAGCAAAAGAGAATGGGTGGGTAGGGGAGCAAAAAAGGAATGAAACATAAGAAGAGAGAGAAGAGAGGTGATCAAGCATCAGTAGGCAGTGGGTTAGAGAGAGTTGAGGGGTGACAATGTTATAATCAAGATGTATGTTGGCATGATGTATGATGTGCTATAGCCAGGTGGTGATATTGGGGTTAGCGATACAGAGTTCCATTGACATACAGTTTATCGACTGACAGTGCTGCTCGTTTGCCCTCTTGCCTGAGTTGTTTCATTATGGGCAAGAGGGCTCTTCTTCTTTCCTGTATTACTTGTAGGAATTGGTCGTTTAGTCGAATGAAGTGCCTTTCAGTTCTTTCCCTTTGCTTTTTGATGAGTTCTTTGTGTTTGAAGTGTTCGAACTTGGCGATAGTGGAGGAGGTTTTTATTGTCTTTGGAAGTGAGACGGTGTACGGTGGAAGGTAATCTTGTCAACTGTTTCTGGCGGTAGTTTGAGATGACTGCAAGAATTCTTTAACTGCTTTCTCTGGGTCGTCGGGTGTATCTTTAGAAGTTGGCAGGGGAATTCGGAAAAAATGAGGTTATCGCGCATGCTGCGGCACTGGAGGTCTAGGATTGTTTCTTTCATGATCCGATTTTTCGCTGGTGAGTTGATTAACATGGTCGGATAAGTTTGTAATATTTCCTTTGAGTTCCACGGTTTTCTAATGCGAGTGTGTCGATCTGTGATTGGGAAAATTCGAGGCTGGCTTTTAAGTCCTTAATATCTGCGTGCAGATGTTCCAGTATTACAAGTTTGTTGTTTATGGATTGTAGTAAACTGACCTCGATGGATGTAGAAGAAGCGCAAGCGATAGGTGATTCTGGTTCAGTCTCTGTTGAGTAGTCACGAGTGCGTTTCTTGCTGGGTTCAGATGACATAACGTCCAGAATGAAGAGGTTACCCGTTGGAAAAGGTGGAGAATATAATCCGGTTTTGATGAGAGTTGTAGAGAGGTAGTGGTTGTTTTTTAGTAGAAAAAAATAAAGTTTTGTATTTCTGTTTACAAAAGCGTCAGTGTTCAGTGCGCTGCCATTTTGGATCTCACCCAAAGTCTCGCGATGTTCAGTCAGATGACATTAGAGCGTCTGCGTAATGATCCACTCTCTCTACCTTGTTTTTAACTAGGTGGCTATACATGAAATGAGTGGTTATGGAATGGGTTGACATGGCCCCTTAAGATCAACATAAAAAAGGTGGTCCTCCTAAACCCTATGGTTCTCGAGATATTCACAGAAAACTGTGTGTCTGCCCTACCCTCGTTTCAGGGGGTCCAGTCCATCCAACCATGGGCCTGGCGGTCATAATAAATAAAGGCGGTCTCAAATAGAGGCCTGGGCCCGGTTCCCAATAACGATGGATACACACACTTACGAGGGTTTCTACGATTCATGTTAAGATCGTTCGTTTGGTTTTTCTGATTGTTTCCCGAACATACTTGTAGCTTATTACTTATCTACGAGTGCTCCAGAGTTTTCGTTACTGGCTAAGAGAGTCTTAAGGGTCATTCCGTGCCAAATCAACAGATGCCTCCCGCCTGACCATCTTGGATTTGCTTCATACTTTATGTCAATAATGCTATAATACCCAACAACTACTGTGCAAAAGTTGAAGCTTGTATCTAATACATTTTCTGAGATATGGAGGCTTAAAACAGGGTCGTTAGTCTGATAAAAATGCCGATTTTGTAAAATCACTAAGTTCCTTGGGTCATTACATTTAAATAATTCATGTTAGATGCTTGACATTTTCAGGGAATATTGCACGACTGTAGATGTTTTCAAATGCAAAGTTATTTGGCCCAGAGATTAATATTTGCCAAGTTATGGCATGATGAATATGGCATTAAATAAAAAAAATAGCAACTTTTGACCATTATATCTTCAAGCCGAACCACATCAGATCTTTTACATGTATATATAAAAAAGACATATTGTAGTGCATTATTAAGTCAAGTCAAGTCGGCTTTATTGTCAATTTCTTTACATGCACTGGTCATACAAAGAATTGAAATTTCATTTCTTACTTTCCCATGCAGACATAGACATACTTTAAATACAGACATAGACATACTTTAGACATAGACATAGCCATAGACAATAAAAAATATACAGACATACCACATACAGACATTAAAGTCTGAGACTGAAATATAGAACATATCAAAATATAGAACATATATAAAAAAATAGAGGTACAGTAGTTGTGTTGTATATTTACATAGTCTTAGCGTAACCTTCTGACATAGTAGTAGCAACAGCATTGTGGCAGAGTGATAAATAACATTGATAACATTTACATGAAGTTTAACTTGTGCTTGTGTGTACTGTATATTTACATTGAAATGCAGTCATTTCAAGTATATCAGGCTTGATATGAAGCAGCAACACGTTAGGGCCGCTTAGTCACAGTGCAGTTCCACAGTTCCACAGGCGGTCCTGGGGGGTGTTGGGGGCTAGGGTAGACAGGATCCTAGGTTCCTGGCTGGCTGGTGGGTGGGGGGGCTGTCAGTGATGGGAGAGTGGGTAGAGTGTTCAGCATCCTGATTGCTTGGTGGATGAACCTACTTGCAAGTCTGGTGGTGCGGGAGCGGAGGCTCCTGTACCTCTTTCCAGAGGGCAGGAGGCTGAACAGTTCGTGTGCAGGGTGGGTTGTGTCCTTGACAATAGTCATTAGTGCTTTGCGGGGAGGTGAGGGTGGTGTAAATGTCCTGCAGGAGGGAGTGGTGCTCCAATGATCCTCTTAGCTGTGTGTTAACAATTGCTGGAGGGTCTTCCAGTTCTGATCTGTGCAGCTTCCCCCACACTGTGATGCAGCTGGACATGATGCTCTCGATGGTCCCTGTGTAGAATGTGGTCATGACGGGAGGCGTGGCACTTGCCTTCTTCAATTTGCGCAATAAGTAGAGGCGCTGCTGGGCTTTCTTCGCCAATGATGCCGTGTTAGTGGTCCAGGAGAGGTCGTCGCTGATGTGCACCCCCAGGAATTTTGTGCTGCTCACTCTCTCCCACAGCATCTCCGTCGATGGACAGTGGTGGCAGTTGTTTGTGGTCTCTCTGAAAGTTGACAACAATCTCCTTGGTCTTGCTGACATTCAGCAGGAGGTTGTTGTCTTTGCACCATTTAGCCAGCAAGTCTACTTCTTCTCTGTAGTGAGCCTCATGCGCCCTTAGTGATGAGGCCCACCAATGTTGTGTCATCCATGAAACTTCAACAGATGGTTGGAGCTGTGAGTGGTTTACGGTCATGTGTTGGCAGTGTGAAGAGTAGGGGGCTGAGCACACACCCTTGCGGGGCCCCGTGCTCAGGGTCAGAGTGCTTGAGGTGTTGTTCCCGACCGTCGCACTGCTTGTGGTCTCTGCAACAGGAAGTCCAGCAGCCAGTTGCAGAGGGAGGTGCTGAATCTAAGCTTGTCCAGTTTGCTGATGAGTTGTTGTGGTATTATGGTATTGAATGCTGAACTGGAAGTCTATGAACAGCATTCTAGCAGATCTGAAGTCTTTATTGTCCAAGTGGGTGAGGGCTGGATGGAGGCAGAGCAGATTGCATCCTCCGTGGATCATTTGGCTCGGTATGCAAACTGGAAGGGTCCAGGGTGGGGGTAGGGTGGCTTTGATGTGTGACATGACTAGCTGTTCGAAGCACTTCATGATTATGGGCGAAAGTGCTACAGGACGGTAGTCATTGAAGCATGATGGTGATGATTTCTTTGCGCGGGTATGATGGTAGCAGCTTTGAAAAGTGATGGGATGACTGCTTGCTCAGAGAGGTGTTGAAAATGTCTGTAAAACATCCTTCAGCTCTTCTGCACAGTCCTTCAACACTTGGCCTGGTATGTTGTCTGGGCCTGCTGCTTTGCGTGGGTTAATGGTGGCTAGAGTCCTCTTCACGCTGGCAGAGGACAGGTACAGGGTTTGGTCGTGGGGAGGTGGGGTTTTCTGTGGTTGAGTGTCATTTTGTGCTTCAAAGCGGCGAAAAAAAACTGTTCAGGTCATTTAGCAGAGAGGTGTTGTTCTCCACAGCTCCGTGGCGCAGGGCACTATTATTATAAATTATTAATTATTAACTCTTTGAGTGCCAAAAACATAATATTAAGTTTTCCTTCCCCATCGTTGAGTGCCAAAAGCGTAATATTACGTTTTAGCTTTTTTTTAAAAATTACGAAACTAGACACTCTAACACACCTTATATGTGATTTTTGGGAACTCTGTGATTAATGGAAATGAAATATATGACGATCGAAAACTCATGGCACAATCTGGACATTTTATCTGGACGTTTTTTATCGGTTGCGCTTTTGGGCCAGAATCAGTGGCGCATGCACGTCAGGTCAAAACCAGGCCATTTAGGTGGGTCCATCACTAGGTGGCAGTCTCGCCAGGTCTTGCTGATCACTTCGGAAAGTTTACACAAGTAAGTAACAGGCAACACTTCATATGTCATGAAAGATGTTATATCTCCATTTCTAGAAAAAAAACAGCGATTTTGATGAAAACTAGCCACTGTTTAGCTTGGGATTTCTCAGGAACAGAGTGTAGAAATACACGGGTTTGCACCTTGCAGTCTCACCTTTTAAACAAACCATTGTATGTGTTCGTAGCTATAACACAGAATATGCTGTGGCTGTACAAAAATCATCAACAATGGTCTAGATTGCTGGCACTCTAGGACAAAGCTTCGAAAACTGCTTGGCATTCAATGGAGTTAACAGGTAGAAATATATCGGAAGAAATCCAAAATCTATGATTTATGACACATTAAAATGATACAAAATAATTTCACATTTAAGTTTTATGTATATTTTTCACATGTATGACAACGTCTTTCCTTACAGACAACCATATCATTGAAAAGAATGTGTTTCAATTAGCACATGCACAAATATTATTGAGTTGGTAGCTTTACTCAAACTACATTAATGAAGGCATCAAAAATGGTTTACATGCCTTTGGGTGATGTGTCTTTTTCAAGGTTTGCGGTGAACATTTGTTTACTTATACCATGTGATGTTTTGTTTATATAGCCATGTGTTTCAGTTAAAGTGTCTCTGTCCCCATACCCCACCTGTTTCTGTTTATTAGCATTGTCACCGCCTCACCTGTTTCTTGTTATGTTCATTACGAGACACTTTGTGTCATGTTGTGACCAATTTTCTCCATCAGGTTCAGATATAAGGCCAGACAAGGCACACCATAATGTGCTTTTCAACACATGTATAAGAAATATTAGTTAGTGTCAAGAGCCATTTTATATTTTAGTACACATTTAAACATCAGATATGATTATCAACATACCAAAGTAGGTGCTTTGACATGGAGTGCAACACGGGCACCAGTTCAACTTTCAGAAAAAAAAGTTACTGTACTTTTTGTTTAACTTGACTGACATCATACATACACCAACAGAGAAAATATATTATTACATCAAATTAATCTTTACTTGCATTGTGCAGGTACAAGTACAGAGATAACAAGAGTTGGCTATTTTCTTTTTAACATCCTCTTGTGGTTTGTTTGACAGCATTCATATTCAGCGGCTTATAATTTTGAGATTCCTTTACAAATGTGGATTTACTATACATTGCAATGTATATACCACTTCAATTCAAAAAGTGCATTGAAACATAGCTTTGCATGATGGTCTAGATCCATCAGGGTGACCAATCATATACACCCACAAACTACAGTTCTCCGCCTTCGAAACAGTCATTACCCATAGCAATAGAACCATTTGGCTACATTTTAAGATTGAAATTGTAGTGTTAGACTGATCATTTTAGATATTCTTCATCTAGAATTATGTAATAAGATGTCGGAAACATGTGCACAGTAGCTTGTTTATTTTGGCACATACTCTCATCCTATGTAGAAGTCTAGCGTACAATGAATCTCTCTGAATATCGGAATTGAAAGCTGCACAACACTATGCTATTTGAGTGTTTGATGTCTCTGAAAATGTTGTGAAGAATAGTCCTGGAGTGTGATAGACACTTGCACTGGGTGTGTGGAGTCTTGTGTCTTACTATTGTTGTACTGTGAACAACTGCAGTGCGTTGAGAGAGAGAGAGAAAGGAAGAACACATGACTACTTTTGGCCAATCCTCTCAATTCTTTAGAATTGGACTCTGGCGTTGGGAACAGCTGAGGAGGAGGAGGCTACTTGAAACTTCACGAGTTTTGGTCTGTGTGGCGAGCAGACTTTCAGTTGACCGTAATTAACACCCTTTTGAACAATCCTAAGCTGTGCTAACGTCAGAGGTCTACACTGATTCATCATTAGTGAGACGCGAGACAGCTGCATGCAATTCCTGTCAGCATAACAATAGAGAGGATGTTGCTGGGCGTCAGCAAAAGCGTCAGCCCTCGTTTCAACCATTACGTTTCAGGCCAGTTGGCAAAGGCGAGCAAGTTTATCTGTTAATGCAAGAGTTCACGAGCACGAAGCCGACAAAGGCAAAAAATGTGCCATTCCACCATATCTGTTATCTGACCATAGCAGAAGCGGCATCATGCCAAAGGGGCAGAAATCTGCTTAACCTCCAGCAACTTAAGCAGTCCTCACCTACAGAAACCTCCTTCTCGAGCGTGGAACTGTCAATCCGCAGTCAATAAAACAGACTTCATAGCTAGCTATGCCAACCGCTTCGTTGGAACTCCTTGCTCTCACTGAGACTTGGATCAAACCAGAACACTGCCACCCCAGCTGCACTCTCCACTAACCTTACACTATCCACACCCTCGTCCACCATCTGGACGAGGAGGTAGAACGACCTACTGATCTC
Organism: Alosa alosa; assembly: GCF_017589495.1. NCBI lineage: Eukaryota > Metazoa > Chordata > Actinopteri > Clupeiformes > Clupeidae > Alosa > Alosa alosa. The sequence goes on from NC_063191.1 coordinate 6,702,666, forward strand.
AATGGGAAATTCTGCCCTTCGCTGCCTTCAAACAAATATGTCTCATTTCAGAATTCAATACCATCCACAGTGATAGCCCCAGCAAAACTCTATGTGCTGGTCATCCTACAGCCCTCAGGCCAACTTCTGGCGACTTATGGGCCGAACTTGACACTCTGCTGTCCTCCATCCTAGGCATGACTGTCCGCTTCGTTCTCCGGCGATATAGACATCCACTTAGATGCCCCAGGCTCAGCGGACTTTTGGCCCTGATCCACTCCTTTGACCTCACTGGTTTAACCCTCTAACGATCCATGTCGCAATATTGTGCGACAAGCGTCGATACTGAATAAAACAGATGATAGGCCTTGATGCAGTGTAAAATATCATTTGTACTCTTGACCACTAGTTGGCAGACACCCAGGCGATTCAAGCTCAACCTTTTTCAAAGTTTTCAGAAGCATTGAAAAACCATAGCGAAACACCACGAGAAGAAGGCGTTTTCCTCCATAGCAGCGGAAGAGATCGCGGATATAGTTTTGCACAAATTGAGCAGAAATACGCAAATGTTGAAAAAAATTCGTTAATGATGAAGTCTTGGATCTGTTATTCCTTTTTCTGATTCTGAAGGGAGAATATCTGCCTTTTGGAGAATATGATCGATTGTCTATTGACTGATAGTCGCGGTCGTCTGTGAATGGAAGATGCGTCTTTTCGCGACAGTGTCCGCACTAAGCATACCATGCTTATTTCGACCCTCTTCCCAACATAGCTGGAGGTGCCAGTGACAGTAGTGATGATAGTGTCCGTGAATGGACGTGGTATAGACAGCAGGGGTTGTAAA
>NC_063191.1:6703988-6758988 GCF_017589495.1 Alosa alosa
TGTCACTGTTGTAAGTGGGTAGAAAAGGTGGGTAACACTTTACTTGACGGGTGAGTTCATAACACATTCATAGCAGCTGTCATAAACTGCACATAAAGCATTCATGACTGTTTCATGAGACATGACTCAACATTCATAGCAAACCTTTCATGAACGTGGAAGACAGAACGACGATAATATGTCAAAACTAGATGTACCGCAGAGGCGGCAACAAAATATGACCGCCAGCCCAGTCCAGCACATGTTTTCCACAAAATAAGTCACGCTGAAAGGCATATATGATTCTAACTGTCTCACTGAATTGCATTATGCACACTCAATTCTCACTGGTATCTGCTAGACAACAAGTACCAAAACATGATTATAGTTCATAGATTTCACATGTAATATAGATTTTATACAACCCCACCCCCATCTTGCCTGTTCATAATTCTGAGAAATTCTTGAATTGTGTGCATGTGTGCGTGTACATGTTTATGTTTATGTGTGTGGGTGGGTGTGTGTGCGTGCATGTGCATGTGCTTGTGTGTTTGCCTGTTTATGTGCCTGTATGTGTGCATGTGCATGCATGCGTATATATGTCTACTGTGTGAGTATGTGTCATACGTAGGATTACTGTGAATGTATGTGTGTGCGTGTGTATCTGTTTATGCACATGTGTGCATATGGAATGGGTTAACATGACCCCTGGAGGCAAACATATGCAAACAATTGGTCATCCTAGGCCCTACGGTTCTCAGGATATTCACAGAAAACTGTGTCTGCCCTACCCTCCTTTAGTCCAGCGGGAGGGCTACAGATCAAAATGAAAAACGATGGTTCCATGCTATCCATGTGGGGTTACATGCCCACCAAGTTTAAATTAATACCCGGTCTTTCAGTGTCCCGGGAATCCTTGTTGGTGTACGGTCACTAAATGTACACATAAATTATTTTATTGTAAGGCCCCCCATGAACGAAAGTCCACGAAACTTGGCACGCATTCAGAGGGTGTCATATTAACCCTTCACTTTCAATTTCGTGCAGTTTTGACCATGTCAGCCAGAGATATTGTGATGAAAACACCTAATGTTTTGCTTTTTAATTTTTAACTAGGTGGCGCTATACATGAAATAAGTGGTAATGGGATAGATTGACATGCCCCCTTAAGACCAACATACAAAAAAAAGGTGGACCTCCTAGGCCCTACGGTTCTCGAGATATTCACAGAAAACTGTGTCTGCCCTACCCTCCTTTCGGGGGTCCAGTCCAGCGGGGGGGCTACAGATCAAAACGGAAAAAGGAGGTTCCATGCTATCCATGTGGGGTTACATGCCCACCAAGTTTCGTGTACCCCGGTCTAACAGTGTCCCGGGAATCCTTGACGGAAATTTGGACATGCGAAAAAGATGCGCGCGGCGGTCATAATAAAAGTTCAACATCGTATTTGTCTAACCTGGATACCATTAATTTGATCCCTCCAGCCTTTGTAAATATTTCATGAATATCTTATGACGTCTACATTGAATGTCACTTTACTATACAAGTTGTGAAGTATTTGTAATCACTAAGTTTAACACTGGGAGGTAAACTAGCCTACATTCAGCTTTATTTGTGTAACCTGGAGCGGTTGGACATTCCCAGTAGTAAAATATGAGAAATCATCTGCAAAGGTTACATCAATGAAAAAATACATTTTTATGAAACAAAAATTATTTGCTTGACCATGTTCTGTCTTTTTGGCACTGGAGTAGCCCATTGACTCAGATGTGACGTGATCAAGAGGTTTGGACCAAAAACGGCAATACTGCTTTGCGACTTTGGACTTTTATTTTGACAAAGTTCAAGTTCTCATCTTTCTGTCTTCCACATTCATGAAAGGTTTGGTATGAATGTTGAGTCATGTCTCATGAAACAGTCATGAGTACTTTATGTGCAGTTTATGACAGCTGCTATGAATGTGTTATGAACTCACCCCTCAAGTAAAGTGTTACCAAAAGGTGTTCAAATCCCCTCATTGGAATGTTTTGCTAGTGCTGTATGCCTGTTTAACCACAAGATGGCAGTGGTGATCCTAACATGTGAGTGTACAGGTCATGTGAGTGTACAGGTGATGTACTTGGTGATGTCACTGCCGCTACAGTTTCAGTCATGACAGAATTTTTTATATCGGTTGTCATGCTTGTCATGGCAGATGACTTTTTGTCTGTAGGCAGTGACAGCGAGACAGACAGACACACTCTCACACACACACACACACACACACATGCGCACAAATATGCACACACAAGCATAAACACAGACAGATACAGATGGAGAAGCACATTCACACACACACACACACACACACACACACACACACACACACACACACACACACACACACACACACACACACACACAGTGTTAGAGAGAAAGGAAAGAATGCCGATAGAGGAAGCTGTGATGAGACAGTGCAATAGAAACTGGGTCATACCTCTGCAACATGATTCTTAGTGGTCTGTGTGTGTCCTTCCTGTGTGTGTGTGTGTGTGTGTGTTTTTGCATGTGAGCTTATGTAAGTGAGTGTTGTGAGTGCTCATGTGTGGGAGTGAGAATGGAACACTGACAGAGGGGCCAGTGGTGGTGGTGGTGGTGGTGGTGGTGGGGGGGGCTACTGTCTGCAGGCTCATCTGTAGCCTACTGTATCTACACTAAGAGTGAGAGAGAGAGAATGAGAGAGAGAGAGAGAGAGAGATAGACAGAGCAAGAAAGAACAATATAAGTATATGACAATAAACTTGAACTTGAGACTATGACAACTATAGACAGCTTGTTCAACACTGTTGCATGTAATGACTCAAGTGATGAAATAAGGCCTATTTATTTTATAGGGTAGGACTATTCAGCATGGAACTAGGCCTATAGTGCATTATGACCATTAGCAATTGAAAAGGTAAAACAGACATTTGTACAGAATCAGTTGCATGTACTAAGCATTGCTGATTCTGATTGCTGATTGCTGATGATATGGGTTGAATTAGCAGTTTTACGTAAGAATTTCAATTCTGATGTGAGAAATGTACAGTGTGTATCTTTGTGTGTGTGTGTGTTTGTGTTTTTGCATTTGAGTGAGTGAGTGTTGTGAGTGCTCATGTGTGGGAGTGAGAATGGAACACTGACAGAGGGGCCAGTGGTGGTGGTGGTGGTGGTGGAGGTGCAGGCTCATCTGTAGCCTATCTACACTAAGAGTGAGAGAGAGAGAGAGAATGAGAGAGAGAGAGAATGAGAGAGAGAGATAGACAGAGCAAGAAAGAACAATAAAGTGAGAGGATCCAACAGCAGTAACAGCACATGTGGATCTAGACCTCCAGTGGTCATCTGTTTGTGCTCCAGCAGTAACAGCACATGTGGATCTAGACCTCCAGTGGTCATCTGTTTGTACTCCAGCAGTAACAGCACATGTGGATCTAGACCTCCAGTGGTCATCTGTTTGTGCTCCAGCAGTAACAGCACATGTGGATCTAGACCTCCAGTGGTCATCTGTTTGTGCTCCAGCAGTAACAGCACATGTGGATCTAGACCTCCAGTGGTCATCTGTTTGTGCTCCAGCAGTAACAGCACATGTGGATCTAGACCTCCAGTGGTCATCTGTTTGTGCTCCAGCAGTAACAGCACATGTGGATCTAGACCTCCAGTGGTCATCTGTTTGTGCTCTGTGTCTCTGCTGGCCTGCTGGTCATCATGGACGTTGTGAGTTCTGCTGCTGCTCCAGTGCTGTGGCTACTTGTCTCTCTTCTCTGCCAGAGCACCGCTGGTCAGGGTGAGTCACAACAGCCTCCTCTGCACACAGGCCTCATGGTTGGGCTTCATGCTTTGCAACAACAGGTCAGATTTGTGATTTACGAGCACACTGCTTTACGCAGAAATGTACTCTCAAATTTTTTATCAGTATGTAACATATGTGGTGTATAGAATGGGCTTTTTTAAAAATAAAATAAGTCAACTTAGATTTCAGAATTTGTTATCTCTATTCAGACGTTGTTATTTCTTATACCAGTTGGGATGTGTTTTTTCTGCATCCATTATATATAAATGCAATAAACTGTCACCAAGTTTGTAATTATAATATTTTTACAGTAATTGTTGTATACTACTCATAGTAAGTAAATATTGTGAAAAGAAAATGTGGGCACTCTATTGTTAAGGTACCTTGATTATTTACGCAAAGGCTTTGATGTTTCCTTGACATTTTACATTATTTTCTCTGCCAAATATCTCAAAAATTACATTGAATATGTGTTTCTTTTTTTTGTCACTGTAAAACATATTTTTTTTTATGACTGACATCCTGCACAGGACTATTAGCATACCTGAATCAGTGCTCAGATTTGTCACACTTTAAGATTGTTTTACGAACAATTACAACAATGATTCCATAGTGTCCCTAAAGAAAATTAGATATCATTTTTACAGCTTTTCATTTTGCAAAACCGCTCCATTGGACTCAAAAGCAATTCATATCCACTTTTTAAAGCTATTTCTTATTTAATTACATTCTTTACTCTTAATTTCCTGGATTCTAGTAAAACATATGAGATGAATGAGGTATTCTCATTAGTAGGTTAAATGTGTTATACTGTATGGAAACAGAAAATAATTTTACACTGAAAAACATTTATGATGCTATTTTCCTTGTGATTCCTTGATGAAAACGTTAAAAAGTTTAATATTAAACACATTTAATTATTTTTTTACAGCCCCGATGAAACCCCTGACACTGAACTGCACCATCAGATGGCAGAACTGTGACACAGAGCCCACAGTCACCTGGTGTAAACTCACCGATATCAACTGTGCACAACTGGACTCAACACAGAAACATCACATGTCCATCTACCAGGAGAGAACACCGGGAGGGGAAAATGAACTGATCTCTCGTCTGAAATTCCACCACGTGACCAAACATGATAATGGTCTATATCGCTGTAAAATATCTCAATCTGTAATCAGCCATGCCATCAACATATCTGTGTCAGGTAGCTATATCAAATGAAACCAGAGTTTTGGCTCGATATACTAAAAGTTTATGTGTATAAACAACTTGTCATAAGTTTAAGGTTTACATGACCAAATGACCTCAAATATGAATCTCCCTGTCAGTTAAAGTTTGTTTTAATCTGTTTTATCTCCTTTTGTCCTCTTTCTCATCATCTCTGCTGCTTTAGAAACCCCACATACTACCACAGGTAAGCACCTCCTTCTACACACGTACGGAATGGGTTAATTGTTAAATTGTCCTATTTCTTAACTTAGGTTCATTCATGTTATCAGGATTCTCTCTCTGGCTAATGTTATCAAAGCATGACCTGCATTGTATCAATATTACTGGTACTGATTGGGAAGTGTAACATAAGGGTTAATTTTGTTATTGTGACATTTAATTTTAACTATACAAATCCTCAGAAATAGGTAGATGTTATTTTGATTGTTGAGGTTCTTTCTTACAGCTGGTTACTACTCTTGGTGTGCAACTGAAGCACTACAGTATGTTAACGCAGTGTGAAAAGGTTTTAGAAGACTGGTCTATTCTTTTGACTGTATGCACCACTGTAACATCTAGTGTAGCAAGATCCATTGATTATAGTGGAAACTCGCTTCAGTTATATGTCGGGTGTAGCTTGCCTGTCACGCACACACACACACACACACACAAAAAGGTCTTTCAAAGTCCTGTCGTTCTAGGTATACTGTACACACTTCAGAGAATGAGAACACGGTCATATGAGGGGATGGGGGCAGAGAAAGAGTGAACTTGCCTGCTTGATTTGATCTACCTCAATGACATCAATGAGGTTTTGTGAAACCTTATTTCTTCGTGTGGTCTATCTTATCATTCTCTACATCTCTTGCAAAGCCAGGCCTGGGTCCTCTCTGTGATCGTTTAGTTTCCCTCACTATTATTAATTAACTCTTGACAAGAATATCAATAAACACGACCTAATGCAAGCATTAAACAATGTGTCTGATAAATAGTTAGGTACTTTTATTGTCCCCATAGGGAAACTGTTTAAATAGGTCAAAAAACATGTTAAATTAAACACGTCTTTTGTAATAGTATAATCTCACTAGACACCAATGGTACATTTTTTATACTTTAGTCTGGTTTTGATGCTAAGTTGCCACTTGCTCTGCTAGAACTTTTCATTTGCATTCATGAACAGGTTCCTGCTTCCGTTTTATATAATTTTTTACAACCTATTTCTTTTAGATTGTATAGCTATTTAGAATCTGTGTTTCTCTGCCTGACAGAGAGTCCACCCATCAGGACTGATCCGGACTGGCTGATCTATGTGTGTGTCTGCACTGCCTGTGCAGTGGCCATTCTCATCATCATCATCATCTGCTTCTGCACACTCAGAGGTCAGAGGTCAAACTAACAACATTCATGATCCTTTATCACACACAAATTAGAATACATGCAGGCATTTCTACACAAATACATAAATCGATCAGTTAAAGCATCATACACAGACAGGTGTCCAGAACAATTGCACATCATGATTTGACAAGAAACACATTTTAGAGTATTTTGGTCTGGTTTTAGGCCATGTTATAAGTTATAAATGCAATGTGTTGTTGTTGTTGTTGTTGTAATAACTATAGTATTGTCTCATGCTATCTGTTATTCTACAGGTGGACATCACTTCACAGGACACTGTCTCTGCACTGAGTTACTACGAAGCCAGTCTGGTCAGGTCATCTGATCCAGACCATCCAATGGATGATGGACCAGTTAGTTAGACATGACTTCTACAGCCACGATCAATATACATTCTGTCATTCATGACTGTTATAGCCATGATGAATATACATACGGTAGATGAAACTATATGGCCATAATGTTGTGCGTGGTGGAGCTGAAGTAACGTCACAGACTCACAATCGGTTGACCCATGTTCGTGAAGTTGTGAAGCCATGTCCCTTTGGATACAATCATCTTCTAAATTTCAGACAACATGTAACTTTAACTTTAACCTGCTTGGATGGATTTTACCCAGCATGGTGTCATCATTAGACATCATGAACCACAGTGTCTTGGACTCCGGCATTTGCACAATTGTTATGTTTGTAATTGTTTTTCTAAGCCTGATTACATAATGTTACACATCTATATTTCTTAAGCTAAATGACTGCAGTTTCCTATTTTATTGGTGACATTTTGTATGATTTAATAAAAACAGTTTAAAATCTTGTGTGTGTGATCCGTAACTGTTTGTGTTGTTGCAACATTTTTTGCTGGGGTGTAACCAAAGACAGAACTAATCCTCCATAAGTAACACAGTCTTTTTAATCAGAACATATTTAGATGGTCATAAAGTGGTTGTTATAGAGTATAGCCTAATAGGATACATATCTATTATGCAGCTCAGTCAACAACATCTGAGCATGTACCTATTGCTGTGGTCTCTGCCCATGGGCAATCTGTATAAAGAACATGTGGGCATAAGAATGTATACCCCTGTGTAGATATTGTATACCTACAGTATAGCATGTGTGTGATACTTCTTAGTGATGGTTGGTGTGCCTTGGTGTATTGGTTTGACCTGTGGTGTGCCTAAGCGCCAAAAATGTTCAGAATCTCACTATACTATGCTATTAGTATGCTACACACATACCAACCAGTTAGTATTAAAAGAGATAAGGACCCCTCAACCTTCTAATGGCGTAAGGCTATGTTTGTGTCCTTGAGGGTGAAGACAATCAGACACCCTACAACAAACAATCTTCTCACACTCTGGAACTTTCCTCAGACGGAGGCTTCAGGGACAAAGAAGAACGAAGGGAACCATCAGAAAATATTGCCATGATCACAGTAAGACTGTTCCAGTGTTCTCCACTTGATTGCAAACCTGGACATGAAAGATCAAAGGTAGACCACACACTAGTGGTCTGGGCATGCAGGGAGAGATGTGTCCTGTACACAGCTAGCCCACTGGTCTCCATCTCATGCATGATGCTGTGTGTGTGATGGGTTGAGGATGTAGTGGAGGAAATGGAAACATGGCAACCACAGCCCATGCAATGTGTGATGTGCTCATGCAGGCTGTACATCTAATGTGTGTGTGTGTGTGTGTGTGTGTGTGTGTGTGTGTGTGTGTGTGTGTGTGTGTGTGTGTGTGTGTGTGTGTGAGAGAGAGAGAGAGATAGAGGGAGAGAGAGGATGGAGGGCAGGGGGGCATTCTTATATCTATGCTGCTAGACATAAATGTACAATTCTTATATCTGATACAAGGTCAATATTTGGTCGGTTTTAGTCGATTTAGCCTAACTCATCATGATGGGTAAACAGACTCCAGTCAAAGCCGTGTTGTTCCTCCTGCTCTCATGTTCTCTGTCTGGGTGACCATACAGAAGGTGTGTAGGTCATACTCATCCTCTGGATGATGGACCAGATAGTTAGACATATGCCAGACTGTTATAGCCATAATCATATTGATTATGATTATGCCATATGTCATATCATTATGTCATTCATGACTGTTATAGCCATGTTGAATACAGTAGATGAAACCATCTGATGTTAATGTTGACCCTGATTTTTCATTATTTCAGGGCAAGCTGAAAATAAACAGATTAACAGATTTTATTACATGGCTCTTCATAATGCTGCAGAATGCTCCATTCACTTGAATAGGCCTTCACAACGTTTGATGGTCTGATATTTCTCGATAACAGACCATTGCTAAGTATAACAGACTGCTGTCAAGGAAAATGTAGGTCAGGTCAGGTCACTTCTTGCAACTTCATACAAAAGTGAAAGCAGACGGTTGATCAGCTGTGTTCTAAAGAATGTTCGTTTCAAGTTCAGCGTGTGTTGCAAACTATGTTTGTAACAAACTTTGTTTCTCAGCAAAAGCCACAATTAAACAGTAACAAATTAATGGGTAACACTTTATAATAACTACACACAATTCATCATTTATTAAGCCTTTGTTACTTATTAGTTAATGGTTTGTTCATCATTAGTAATTTCTTGTTCATACATAAATTATCAGCAGTAAAGCATTTGTTCACACAATTATAAATGGTTTGTTCATAAATAACCCTATTCCAAAAAATATGTTTGTAAGTACATGATTTATACTTGATAAGTAATGAAACAACCACTTATAATGAAATCATTTTCTTATTATAAACCAGTTGCAAACTATTACAAAATGCTTTGTTCATCATTTGTAAAGCATTGTTCCCATGTTAATTCTAATAAAAAAGTATTTGTACACACAGTTATAAATGGTTTGTTCATAGTAAATAAGCCTATATCTAAAATATGTTTATGAATTATTGTTAATACTTAATAAATTATGCAATATACACATGCACTAATGATTAGTTAGGGTGAGGATACATATTTTATAAACAACTTCCTAATACTATAATGCATGATTAACTCAGGGGTTACAAGTGGTTAGTTAATGATATTTTGTGAGCTTATCTAAAGTGAGGACTTTCTATGCCTTGCAACACATTTTCAAATGAGTTGTAAAGATTACATTCACATTCATTCATTTAGCAGACAAGCGACGTACACATGTCAATTAAATTGAAGGCCATTGACATAACAGTGAAGGCCGGGAATCGAAACCCGAACTTTTCAGGCTACTGCATGCTAGTCCAGCTCCTTATCCACTACACTACCTTGGCCCAGATAGAAACCCCTACAACTATGCAAGAGTTTCTGTTTTCTTCTACTACACACTGTTATTAAACATCTGTAAACTATTTTTAAATGCTGTATTCTTCATTTGTAAAGCATTATTCCTACATTGATTCTCATCTGTAAATCATGTTTACTCACAGTTAAAAATGGTTTGTTCATAGTAAACACGCATATCTTTATTATATTGTTGAATTGACTGTTGTAATACCACTGGGCAGAGGTAGTGTAGTGGAGAGGGAGCTGGGGTAACATGCAGTAACCCATAAAGTTGGGGGTTCAAGCCCCAGCGTCCACCAATGTGGCCTTGCCCTTTCATTTCATTGACATGTGTAAGTCGCTTTGGGTGAAAGTTTCGGCTAAATGAATAAATGCAAGAGTAAACTTTATAACTCATTTGTAAATGTGTTGCATGGCATAAAACGTCCTCACTTTAGATGAGCTCACAAAATAGCATTAACTAACCATTTGTAACTCCTGAGTTAATTATTAATTATAGTATTAGGAAGTGGTTTATAAAATATGTATCCTCACCCTAACTAATCATTAGTGCATGTGTATGTAACAACTGTTAAATAATGGAACTATTACTTAATCAAAAACATATTATTGCATCATTTATTAAGTATTAACAATAATGTGTAAACATATTTAAGATATAGGCTTATTTACTATGAACAAACTATTTATAACTGTGTGAACAAATGCTGTACTGATGACAAATAAGAAATTAGTAATGATGAACAAACCATTAACTAATAAGTAACAAAGGCTTAATAAATGATGAATTGTGTGTAGTTATTATAAAGTGTTACCAATTAATGTAAAGAGTCATATCATGTGGAGTTAGTTTTTAGTATTGCCAAGTAGCCGTGTAATGAGTGGGATAATGTATTAAGGCCAGTCATTATCGGAAAATCCCAAAACCTTCTGCTGGCGCATCGTGTTGTTCGGCTTGTCGGGACTTATTTTCCAATAATGACCAGCGTTCTGTACATTATCCCTTGCATATGGACTTGCTTGGATTGACTTTGGCTCCGACCACATTGTTATGGACTTGGTCATTTGAACATTAAGTTTATGTTTTTTTTTTTTTTTTCCAAGCTTGATTACAGATGTTTTATTTGTTACTAAATGTTTTCTATATTATTGGTAAATTATTTTGTGATTTAAAAAAAAAAAACAGTTACAATTTAGTGTGTTTAATCCATGTGTATTTGTGCTGTAGCCAAAGATGTGTTACCAAAGATGCCAATAATCCTTCATAACACCTTTATAATGGTGAGGGTTAAATTTATGACAAAGAAATCCAGAACATATGTACACTGAACTGTACCGTACACTATGCTATGCCACTAGTAATTGCTACATATTTTAAAATATTTATTATTTGCATTTTAGACAATCAAGAATGCATACATGCAGAACATATTGCCGTGATCACAGCAAAATCGTTCTGCTGTTCTTTACTTGACTTCAAACCTGGACATGAGAGATCAAAGGCAGACCACAACCTGGAGGTTGCAGGGAGGATGATTCCTGTACACAGCTAGCCCACTGGTCTCCATCTTATGCATGGTGCTGTGTGTGTGATGGGTTGAGGGTGTAGTGGAGGAAATGGAAACATGGGAACCACAGCACATGCTATCATCTAATGTGTGTGTGTGTGTGTGTGTGTGTGAGAGAGAGAGAGAGAGAGAGAGAGAGAGAGAGAGAGGATGGGAGGGTGGGGTTATGCTGATAATAAGTAAACAACTGTGTTGCTGTGGCGATCCTCTTTTACTAGTAGGCTACGAGACTGGTCCCTTCCCGTAGATATACCAAATGTCCGCAGAAGCGCTGAGGACAGGGTGTTCTCATTAAACTTTCGTACAAAAAGCTACTAAAAGTAGTGCACTACATTCCGTATGATTTCCACGTAATTATGAGCCAGGACGCCTGGCCACGCCCACAGTGACTGATGAAGCCAGGACCACGACGATGCGCACTGCAGCCTGCTGTGAGTTAAAAAATAAATAAAAATAAAAAAGGAGCAAAATGTCTTTGGACTGGAATAAATGTATTATTTGAAAGTAGTATCTAGGCTCGCAAGTGCAATGCAGTCTGTTGTTTAGATATAATGCAAAATATCGTTGGTAAAGGAAGAACATGTTGGCTTTCTCCTGTAGCCACGCACTGGGGTAAGCGAAGTTTTGGCAGCACAGACTCACGGGCCAAGGATGTTTGGATGATTATCATGGATTATCATTATCATGATAATCATTGTTGATGATTATCAACAATAAAGACTCCATGCAGTTTGCATACAATGATTCCGCGGATTTTGCAACAACAAGCCAACAAACACGGGTAAGTGGTTATTCAAAATGTGGTTCAAATTATTCAAAATGACTAAACATTATGTGCAATAAACTGACACTTCGAATAGCCCCGGCTGCTTTGGTCTACTTTAATCTGTAAAAATGTCACATGCAGCCACGCATGCCTAAATTCTGCTTAGCCTAGGCCCTAGGCCTACTGCATGTTAATTATAGGCGGTTCTTCACAATGCAAGTAGAACGCTCCATTGACTTGAATGGGATTTGCCAAAGTTCTAGGTCATTATTTTCGTCTAAGGACCTATAAATAATGACCGCTGTCAGTGGCAACGGATTTTCATTCAAAAGTGAAGGCAAACGGTTGTGTTTGATTCAAGTTCAGCGTGTGTTGCGAACTATTTGTTAATATAATGATAATATACATTATCCTTTTTAATGTGCATTAGGCAATAGGCACGATTTTCATTCAAAAGTGAAGGCAGACGGTTGATCAGCTGTGTTTGATTAAAGTTCTGCGTGTGTTGCAAACTATTTGTTTCTCAGCAAAAGCCACAACGCAACGGTAACAAATAAATGTAAAGAGACATATCGTGGAGTTTATTTCCTCGTTTTGGCAAGTAGCCGTAGGCCCTATAAGCGTTAAAAAATAAATAGGCCTAAGACAGGGCGAACCGGACCGCGTTCTATATATTATCCCTTACATAATTAATGTGCAGTATAGGCAGTAGGCGCGTCGGGGTCCGGTTCGCCCTGTCTGGCCTATTACAATGTAATATTCAGTATTCATTATTTACTGCTTAGCTGGGATGATGATAATCCTACTTTTAAAGCATACCCATGGGCATGTAGCCTAGACTAATTGGGCCACGGCATTTCTACAGGAATGGCATGTTTAAATGGGCACTCGTTCATAACTAGCTAGCAGCCTATATCTTCCTTGCACTGTTTGTGTTTATTGTTGTTGTTGTTGTTTATGTTTGATTATTTGCTAGACCTATTGCTAGGCCTATTATTCTGTTCAAATTATTTAACCTATTATTAGTGCTAGGGTTGTTATTATTATTAGGCTATTTGTCGTTATTATGATTGTTATTGTTATCTGCAAAACCCGTATTGCATTTTTTACTAGATGATGTTTCGTCAAAAAGTCAGAAGGTGGAGCCCATGAGTTTAATTCGGGACTACGCTGCCAATGAAAATGCAACATTCCTTCTTTCTTTCGCTTGCCTCATCATTGAAAAGTAAGTAAACCATTCCGGCATTTAAACTATTACTAAATAAGTAAATACTTTTATGAAATCTCTGTTGTCTGAGCAGTTTTTATCATTAGACAAGTTAGCATGAATTATTTTTCTCATTTTGTGAGGTAGCACGCTTTTTAGCACTGTCATAGGCCATAAAGCAGTCAGTCTGTTAACGTTAGCATTGCTATGTCTAGCCTAACCAATAACAGCATGCAATGCATTGTTACTGGCATCAGCTTCCTATTTTTTTACATAGGGTACTTTTACGGCAGGGTTATATTGATAGTGCACATCTAACGACATTGAACATAGCATAGCATAAATAAGATGATATAAGATAATGTATAATGTACCTCATATATAGAATTACCTTGTAAAATTGATAAAAGTGAATCATTGAAGTCTTTCAGATAAACAGAGGTGTTAAGGCCCCTACAGATTAGGACCAGACAACAACTACTGCACTCTGAAAGACTTTACTTTTATTTGCTGTGCACAGAGCTAAGTGCAGTGCAAGCGGCAGCTCTCCCTCTTTGCTCTTGTGCCCCCCCCAACTTTGACATTTCAGTTGAACTTTGTCCCTGGAACACTGTAAATCTCAGCTATTTTGTGCTGAGCCCAGCAGCAAACTCAACATAAATATTTGGGCCATTTGCTCAAACCAGCTTAACCCAGCAGGGACCACAGTACATGCCACTTCCTATCTGTAAGCCCCTTTACATTTCTTGTACTATATAGGTAAGACATTTTCCACAGTTGTAACGATCAGATTTTTAAATTCTAACTATTACCATTAAACACGGGTACAAATTGAATTGGCTCTAGATAAATAATAATGCTTTTCACTGACATCGGAATAGACACCACACATACAGTTAACAGGTAGACTTTATGTGAGCAGAAATACGCTTGAAAACAAACAAACACTTATTTCCACACAGTTCATATCGCAAACAACGCAACCAAAGTGTCCACGCAGCCTACGCACTTCATGCGCTCTCACAGTCCATCCAAACGAAAATTAACAAAGAGACTCCGACATAAATCCACAAAAAGAAAACAGTCTGAATAATCCCGTCCAGTGCAACCCATGTAATCCACAAAGCGTTGAATCCGGCCCGAGGCTTTCGGATAGATGCTAAACAAAAATAGGATCCTTCTTACGGATCCCAGCGACTCGACAACGGCGATCTCCAAGCTCAGTCCTGTCTCTCCGGTATGTCTGTGGTTCCGACCTAGAACCACCCCCCCGTTGGGATATATCAAATCCACACAAAAGTTTGTCCAGGTCTCGCGTAGACTCCCTGGGTAGGCCTACTGTCCAAAGAAGCCCTGGCCCTCGCGCACCTCCAGCGTTTTAAACTTGAATCATATCAGCTGGCGCTTGACAGGTAAACTTGCGTCATCTGACAGTTACCATCAGCTGATCAGGCTAAGGCGTACAACAGAATTCAAATGAATTGTTCCGCGATAGGGCTACAGACTTACATAACATGGAAAAATATAACGCAGAACACTTTTATGTTGGTTATTATTTCATAACACAGACTTAAGAAAAGTGAATCCTAAAAATGTGTGGCAGTTCTACATAGATCCCCCTTCCAGCCGGAGGCTACTAAGGTAAGCTACCATAGAATCGTTTCAGATTAACCACATTGACTGTGTCCTCCTTCTGTGGGTTGCTCCACCCTACCCTGTAGTTTATGGGCCCTATTTGTCTAAGAATCACCACTGGACCTTCCCACTTTGGTGCTAGCTTTGCAGAGAATTTATCACTGGCTTTAGAGAGGGAATGGGACCTTACCCAGACTAGTTCACCCTGCTGAAAGTGCTCATCTTTCCTGCGGGAATTATAATACCTAGCTTGTCTGGCCTGGTGCACTCCCACTCTCTGTTTGACCTCCTCTGCCATCTTCTGTTGTCTTTCTACTATATTGTAGGCTTCTTTTTGGGCAGGAGACGGTGATTGATAAATGAGTCGTTCCAGCGGGCCTTTCAGATTCGGCCCAATGCAAGCTCTCCAGGGGGGCCTTTCCTGTGGTCTCCTGCTGGGCTGTATTGATAGCGAAGCGGAACTCTGGTAGCCACTGGTCTCAGGTGTTGTGATTCTGGCCTACATAAGAGGCGATCATGGTTTTTATTGTTCGATTAAAGCGTTCCGTCAGGTTGGTCTGTGGGTGGTAACTGGTGGTGAGTTTTTGTACTACACCCCATGTTTTGCAGAGGTTTGTGAGCAAAGTGGCCGTAAACTGTGGTCCTCTGTCCGAAACCAGGTACTGCGGCACCCCCCAGCGGGTGAAGATTTCCTCCCTAAGAACCTTAATGAGACGAGGTGTTTTACTGTCTCTCAAGGGGAACATTTCCACCCACTTGGAATAATAGTCCACCACCACCAGGAGGTAACAGTTGGCCTTTTTGCTCCTAGGCAACGGACCCATAAGGTCCACGCCCAACATCACCCCTGGAACATCCACGACTGTGCTCTGCAATAGTCCGGATGGTTTGTTGTTATCCACCTTGTACTGCTGACAGGGGATGACGGGGAGGAAGTAAGAAGGACCATCATAACAAGCCTGTGAAGGAGGAGAGTGAAAGCACCAAGTATGCGGAGCTCCTGGTTTTTGGCTATGCCTGCAAGCTGTTCCGGGACGATGAGAGGGCTCACTTCCACGAACAGGGCAAACACCTTATCCCATGGATGGGAGACAAGAGCATCATGATTGATAGGTATGATGGACGGGGTCACCTGCATGACCTTTCTGAATATGACGCTGACTCCTGGAACCGCGATTACCAGCTGTCGGAGGAGGAGGCCAGGATTGAAGCCCTTTGTGATGAGGAAAGATACCTGGCTCTTCACACAGACCTCTTAGAAGAGGAGGCCAGACAAGAGGAGGAGTACAAGCGGCTGAGTGAGGCGTTGGCGGACGAGGGTACGTTTAACGCGGTGGGCTACCGCTACAGCGCCGACTACTACGACCCCTCACAGCCCACTGAGGAAGAGGAGGCCAACAAGGAAGCAGAAGCACAAGAGGACAGTGAGGACCAATCAACAACAAAAGTTGTAAATGTAAATGTTGTAAATGCCCTGCATGTTGTACCGGGGGTTCCGTAAAGACAATGTGCAATGTGAACCAAAGGCAGCATAATATACCCAATAAAGCTTAATGTGCAAAAACCATTAGCAATAAAGCAATAATTTCATGGGAGTTATCAAGGATCAGGATCAAGCAAACAAATAATCAAATGTGTAGGTTATCTCGTCAGTGTTTTCTAAGCCTGTATGTGTACTGTGAACAGCTCCTGGTAAAAGCCTCTGGCCCTTCACATTCTTCTCAATTCATTCAAGTGACACTGTAACGCTAAATTCAGACCACCACCGTGGCGTGTGTATTCACAGACCACAGACGGAATGCATATGTCATGGTGGCGGACAGATGGCCAGTTAGGGGCCATCAAACCACAAACATTGCGACCTTGTGTCAGCTGCATTACCTGTCAGTTTTCATTAAGGCGCCCATGTAAAAAGGTTAGAGCATGCACACCTGCGTGACACGCATGTCTCAGGAAAACGCGTCCATGTATACCATAAATGACTCAATGCCACCATCTTCATACAAGAAATGTCCCTGATGTGGCACTGCCTACATCTCTTCACTGTCTCGTTTGGCTGAAAACGCTTCCAAAACGTGTTTGTTTTGTGATGGTGTCTGTTCCATTTCTAGCTGTGTGCAAGCTCTAAGCTGTTAACATGGGTGCCCAAATGGAAATGAAAATGAACAACCAACACAGCTGCCATGCACTGGCCTAGCTTCGTGAGACCATCCTGATCTCACGAGCTCCATTGTTCCACTTGTAGGACAGTCTGGCTTCTCAACATGACACTATTCCATCTGGTAACCTGGAGAGTTCATTTTCATAAGCTAGCCTGGCTAACGTCAGACCTCATCTCATTGAGATGGGGTCTGGGAACTACACGTCATTTTCTCGTATTTGAAACGTGGTTTACGAATGCCCAGAGCCATTTATTGGGCGCTACGAATGTCTATCAAATGCGTCTGTATGTAGCTCATAACCGCTTCGGTGTGTCGTCATCGTCTTGCTGTGATTGGTTCATTCGTTGAGGTGAAAATGAAGTCCATGGAATCCAGGCAGCATGGGAAAACCCAAGCTAGTCATAAGCCATCATTCTAAGACTCTGGGCCAGATGTACTAACGCTTTTGCGCCCACGTCAGGCGTATTTGTTTCGCAACATGCATGTTAAACCATTACAAGGTCTGTACAAACAGGCCGCAATGATGTAAAAGCGCAAACTGCCTGTCGCGGGAGCTGAAAATGGCAAATTGCGTTTTCAGTGTCATGCATATGCATTCATGGGAGGATTCAGGGGAAAGTGGGAGTTTAGCGTAAAAAGATGGGAGGGGAAGAGTAAAGAGCGCCTAATTATGTATTCCGCAGTATGTACAAAGACTGCTCCTGAAAGCGCACGTCTATTCTGCGCCTAAATACTTTCGCCTTGTAAAAGCAGGTGTTAATCCAAATTGCAGTTCAATGAGTCAATAAGAGAACCTTTCAAAGACAACAGAATCGCTATTTAGAGCACCAGTTTTGTAAGTATTTGTACTATCAAAAGCAATCTTAAGGCGAGACACGGCAGGTGAAAACATTGTTTTTTCATGCACTGGTCAATTTCGAGATTTTGGGCTAATTTGCTACCTTAGCATGTATTCCTTCACACTACTACAACAACAAAGCCCAATTTACACATTTAGGTGTTTATTTCAGTACATTTTGTCTACTCGCGCCTGTATATTTCTCCTAAATTCACCAAAAGTTAGTCTTCTAACGTTTCATGCTCTACCGCGACCGTGCTACAAAACATGACATGTGTAGTACCGTTGGAAAGCTCTGTTTTTCCTGCATGACGTTGTGCTATCCAAATATGGACACTTCCTTTGTAACCACAACCAATCGCGAAAGTTCAAAGGCGAGTCTAGGCTGAGAACGGAATCTCTTGTCTGTGTTCCAAGGCTGTTTTCTCAAATTGAGTTTTTCTCATTTTCCAGTAGATACATCTCAGCCTATGTAGCACCTATGTACACCAAACTTTCCAGATATACAATTAGCAGTGCTCTGAAGATATTTACAGAGGGATTTGTTAATAAATCATTCCTGGCCTGATTTATGTGACATTTTATTCAAAAATATGTGGCAAAAATCGATTTTTTAAGGCTATGGACAGTATATTCTGATTATCTAGGTAATGAAAGCAGATATCCTGAAATCCCTCTGTAATTTTATTTTTATCTTGTATGCAAACAAAATGAAAAAATAATTTTGCACCTGGCTTCATCATATGTTCAGATCTATCTACCGAAAATATATGCAAATGTGCGCATATTTAATGAGAGAATGCCTAATTTGCATAATTAGACATTCAAATTTCAAAAACTTGTAATACATTTTTTGTTCATACTTGTGTAAGTAATCAACTGAGGAAGTTTCATGGTGATGTGAAAAATTTTACCTTATTCACCTGTAGTGTCTCGCCTTAACTTTCGTTGGCCTTTCGAATGTCTTTCTTTCACTTTCATGTCATTCACTTAAACTTTCCTACTTGCTAAATTTGACCAATCTTCCATAGCCTACGTGCACAAGTAGATTGAGTAGAACTACTGATCTTCATTATCTCCCTGCTTGTTGACATCTTATCATGTATGGTATTTTTTCATGATCGCTAAATGTTTGATTCCTTTTTGTTGTGATCAGTTAACTTCATTCAACTGCGCTTGTATGTAGGCTCTGCCGTTCAGTTGTGGAAGTTCGTAAATTGCGTTTATGGGCGGAGAAAGGCAGAGAAAGGCGCAGTTTACACTAAGGATTGAAAGTTTGAAAAATACGACGGAAACTTGGGTCTGACAGCGTTCGCAATCTGCGGTTTGTCCATGACGCTGATAACGCTATGTTTGCAAATGTACATACATCTGGTCCTCTGTGTACTACTATCCCCATAGTCATTGTTACCCCAATGATGGCAGTGTACAGAAGTGTAATGCGCATTTAACACGGACTGTGAAGTAGCATATTAGCATATCATGATCGGTTGATAATTTCTGTATCCTTTGGCTAATAATGTTTAATATTGTTTCTTTTGGTCATTTGTCCCTCAGCTATCGAGTTCACTATTTCATTGAAGGTAATGCTATTCACAAACTGTACATTGTAAACCATTTTGTTATCAATATAGTTATTGAGTAAATACAAGGCTAATTTGATGAAGGCTAATTTTTTGTTCTTTCCTCTCAGATGCCTGGTTCAACCATGAAAATGTGCACATCTTGCAGACAACACATACGTGTTGCCTGCAAGATGTGGAAACTATGTGGGGCCCAACAGCCCATGAAGAAAAACCTAGCCAAAGCAAAACAAAAGGCTAATGGACAATGGGCCATCAAATTAAAGGCAGGGGGCAATAGCGGCAAGCTTGTTGATGCTGCCCGGATTCTGGTAAGCGTTAGTCCTTTTTTATCACACTAACTACATATAGCAGTCATACTCAAACTCCACAAGTTAGTAGCCGTTCACATCGAATACAGTATTGTAGATTAAGTATAAGTATATATACTCTTTTGATCCCTTTGGGGAAATTCGGTCTCAGCATTTATTCCAATCTGTGAATTAGTGAAACAGCAGAGTGAGGTGAAGCACACACTAACCTGGAGTAGTGAGATGCTGCTACAGCGGCTCTCCGGGAGCAGTGAGGGGTTTGGTGCCTTGCTCAAGGGGACTTTAGCTGTGGATGTGGGCACGGGAGAGCAGTGCTCAACCACTTCCCCCACCCACATTTTTCCTACTGGGTCGGGGATCGAACCAGCAACCCTTCGGTTACAAGCCCGAAGCCCTAACCAGTAGACCACGACTGCCTACAGTTTACAATTCAAATCTTAACGCTTGTAGTTAGTCCAAAATACTTTCAAGCTGCTTTCGAGCACCTGTCAAACTACCAAATTACCTGCTACATTTGCCATTGCAAATATAAGATCTGTAGAAGAAAAGGAAGCGTTAAGAAGAAGTGAAAGTGATATAACTTTAACAGACAAAGAAAATAACTTCAAGAGCAAAAGATAAAACAAGTATAAAATACATATAACGAAAGCACAAAATTGCCATTGATAAATGGAGGTTTCATGCAAGAGTAGGTGCTTTCGGGAACACGCATGTCTCACGCATGATGCGAAATGTTGCATGCTAAAAAGAGCGCCTGACCAATCAAATAAGGATTGCATTTGAAACATTTTTCAGATCAAACACTGTTAATGATAATGGCGTCAATGTATTTGCAGATCCACAAGTTCGAGATGGCAGGTTTTCACCCAGTGTTTTTTTGGGGCTATGGTAAATCCAACACAGTATCTTGTGACATGCTCTGTGGCATGGAAGCAGTTGAGGACAAGGAGAAGGAGTCAATCCTCTCATTAAAAGAACTTTATGAGTCTCTTTTGAAAGGTTAGTCCACACAATGTTGTATTTTATGTTATTGATTTCCTAGGCTGATTTGACATGGAGCTATACTCTTGCGAACGTACGAACGTACCATAGGCGCAGCAGCACAATGACATCACACAGCACCTGAAAATAGTCCCCGTGGGCTATAACTTTCAGCAACAAGTTTGAGCTGCAGCAGATTATTGTATGTATTCTATAAAACATAATGATGATGAGATTTATTTTTTTTTAAACAGCAATCATTGCAAGAGAGCGGAAGGCTGAGGAATATGTCACCTTGAATTTAACATCATGTGGTAAGAAAGGCTACATGATAATTTGATATTGAAATAAAAAATGTAGCTCATCCCCTAGCACTCATTTGTCAGGGCCCAGTTCCCTGAAAGCATTGTAAGCCTAAGAGCATTGCAAAGTCCCTCTAACAAATATCTTAAAATGTCCCGACTGTTTCCCGAAACCATCGTAGTTTATGACCGTTGTGAAAACACTCGTAGATCCACAAGTGCTCCAGAGTTCTCATTACCGGCTAAGGGCGTCTTAACAGGTACTGTACTTCTCACTGAGGTCACCAACAGGACATACAGAGGAATTACAACTTACATACTATATCCAAC
Organism: Alosa alosa; assembly: GCF_017589495.1. Classification (NCBI taxonomy): domain Eukaryota; kingdom Metazoa; phylum Chordata; class Actinopteri; order Clupeiformes; family Clupeidae; genus Alosa; species Alosa alosa. The sequence continues at coordinate 6,725,351 of NC_063191.1, forward strand.
TACGTTCCCATTCTTTATTGTATTTACTTGTGATAAATCAGATTTTAGGGGGCAAAATAGCTTACATTTAATGGTCATAACAATGTGATTTAAAGCGGACAAAAATGCTATCATGTTATGAAATGGGACGTTGCCAGAATAGTTTGCCATTATCTTTGCTAATCTTTGAAGGCTATATTTTATTAGGCCTATGAGGTAAAAGCAGAGAAAGGAACATGTGGTTTAGTCTGTGCTGCGTCAAAACCTAAGCCTAAGCCTTATATGTTATTTAAGCCGACACATTTCTTCACTTTCTTACTCAACCTCTTTCTTATATTCAAACGTCTTCTTAAGTGACACAGACATAAACGGTGCAACAATCGAATCTTAAATAATTATTATTTATGTCTGTGTGTGGTATATAGCCTACATAGGATGCTTTTTTTTTCTATTTTTGTATTGATGTGAATTAATGTGTAGATCCGAAGTTTAAACGATAGGCATCACCATCAAATTAGAGGATATTTCAAAACTATTAACGTGGACAGCTCCCCTTAAGAGCATGTTAGCAGTGCACGTCCGTTCACGCTATGAGCTACGATCGTAAGATTAATCGTAGAAAACCCTTGTAAGAGCGTGTCTCCGTCCTAATCAGGGGTCTGGGCCCTGGTTGTTAGGTCTGTGTCACCAGTGGATGCATCTCTAACAGTGAATGAATCTCCTCTAACATACCTTTACTGCCAGCAAAGTTATATCTTTCTGTTTGTCAGAGCAAGGCCCTGGGCTAGCACCTCCTCATACTGGGGTGGATGACCCTTTCCAGCAACCAAACCCTTCCCCATCCCCCAGCCCTGAAGATGAGCAAGATTCCTCCCCTGGACCCGTAGAGGAGCAGGAGCTAGATCTCTCCCCCAGCCCTGAAGAGGAGCAAGATTCCTCCCCTGGACCCGTAGAGGAGCAGGAGCTAGATCTCTCCCCCAGCCCTGAAGAGGAGCAAGATTCCTCCCCTGGACCCGTAGAGGAGCAGGAGCTAGATCTCTCCCCCAGCCCTGAAGAGGAGCAAGATTCCTCCCCTGGACCCGTAGAGGAGCAGGAGCTAGATCTCTCCCCCAGCCCTGAAGAGGAGCAAGATTCCTCCCCTGGACCCGTAGAGGAGCAGGAGCTAGATCTCTCCCCCAGCCCTGAAGAGGAGCAAGAGGAGCACCACCCACTAGAGAGTGAAATAAAGAAGAAAAGGAGGAAGGAACAGAATGGTGGGTACTAATTAAAATACAGTAATAATTATTCCATTAATGGCCACTGATCAAGAAAGGCTTTTTGTTTTTGTATAGTAGTGCCTTAACTCTTTTGATCTTTCAACCAAAAGGAATTGTTTAAACATTGTTCAGCAGTGATGTGAATAACGGCGTTATAAATAACAGTGTTACTAACGGCGTTACTTTTTTCAGTAGGGAGTAATCTGATTGATTATTCTTCCCATCTGAAAAACGCTGTTACTGTTATTGTCAGAAAATGCGGCGCATTACTATTATTGAAGATGTTTTTTCTTGAGGTTGAGTAAAATTTCATGGTAAGCCAATCAGAGGTAGAGTTGGGCAGGTGTTTGAAAGCACTCATAGTTGGACACACAACGTACAACACAATCCAGTCAGTCAGTCAGCGAAAGACAGGTAGGCTATGGCAAGCCCAAATAATCCAGAAGTATAAGTTAGTATAAGGCACACCTGATGATCTCTCAGTGGTTGAAAAACACTGGCCTAGATTATTGATTGGAACATTTACTTTTAAAAAACTGCCTGGTGGTGTTGATAAAAATAAAGTGTTGATTAAAATAAAGTCCTCTGCAATGTCTGCAGCAAGGAATTTGCATATTACCGGAGTTTGTCAACTCTAGTCGCACATCAATGGAAAGAAATAGTGTTGACATTGAGGGGAGTGTTCATTTATTTTCATTGTGTCCCCTAGGTTATATCTGTGGCCTGAAATGCCTTTTATGTGAAAAGAAACTTCTTCCCGAAGCACTTTTGAATATATTTTCTCAGCATATTAGGTCATATCATAGATTATTATGGCCATTATTTGAACAGTGAAAATAATAATAAAAGAGTTTTTGAACTTTAATGTCACTAATGCTGATTATTCAATGATTTATTTGAATTTAAATATGTTTTTAATAATACTTCCTCAGCCAAAATTATATATGCAATTAATTTAGATTAATTGTAATTAATTAGATTAACTTTTTTAATCGATTGACAGACCTAGTTTGTATGCATATTTGCATAATATTCATTGTCCTGTATGAGAATTTGTTCTTTGATGAAATATTTAGATCATACATTGAATGAATCATAATTTGTAACTGCTTTTAGTAGCTGTTGGCCAAGCAATTGCCGTGACTGCAGAGGCTCTCCTTGAGTCCCTCATTGATGAGCCCCTCCAGGAGTCATTAGGTAAGTAAAGGTGTAGCAACAATTATGACTCCTCATAAACACTATCTTGCATTTTTGCAGTGTTTATTTCAGCAATGAGCCCCAAGATATGCCAGAGGTTCCAATTTAACTAAGGGTATTCTTAGGCATGTTGCATAGCTGTTCCCCTTAGCTGTTCTATCAGTGGAACCAACAACCTCCTTTCTATTTAATTGTTTTTTCTAAAATCATGTTTTTTTCATAGACAATCATTCTTCTGCCAAGAAATATATTCCACTGCATTTGAATGTAATGCATATATTATAATGAAGAATAATTAAGAGAGTGTGATTACTTACTTTTTATATGTATTTCATAGTGCCTAACACCACTCCCACCCTCCCTACCCACACCACTACCACCCTACCTACCCCTCCCCACACCACTCCCACCCTACCTACCCCTCCCCACACCATTCCCACCCTACCTACCCACACCACTACCACCCTACCTACCCTCCCCACACCACTACCATTCCCACCCTACCTACCCCTCCCCACACCATTTTCACCTCTACCCACCCTATTATCCCCCCCCACACCATTCCCACCCTACCTACCCACACCACTACCACCCTACCTACCCCTCCCCACACCATTCCCACCCTACCTACCCACACCACTACCACCCTACCTACCCCTCCCCACACCACCACCCACCCTACCTACCCCCACCACCACCCCACCCCTCCCTCCCCCCACCACTACCCCTACCCCCTCCCCCACCCTGCCTGCCCCTCCCCACCCCCCCCCACCCCACACCACCCACCCTACCTACCCCCCCACCACCCACCCACCCTACCTACCCACACCACTACCACCCTACCTACCCCTCCCCACACTACAGTTGTGTAAAAAAAACAAAAAACAGAATGTAATAATCTGCAAACCTCTTAAACTCATATTTACTTGCAAAAAGAACACAGACAACATATCAAATGTTGAAAATTACAAATTTGAATTATTTCATGGAAAATATATCTTAATTTTAACACAATGTTTGACGCAACATGTTTCAAAAAAAGTTGGGACGGTGATAACATAATGCTGGAAAAGGTGTGTAATGATAAAGAATTCTGCACATATTTAAATAGTATTTATCCATAGAAGAAGAGTCCATGTGCTAAAATGGCCTGTCTCTAGTTCAGATTTGTCAAATTAGGTGCACAATGGAATGAAAAACATGACTAAGAATACCCCATACTGTTGAACAACTGAAATCGAGTATTAGGAAGTAATGGGACGGCATTTCATGCTCAAAACTCTAGGATATACTCTCCCCAATTCATAAACTTTTACAGAATGTTGTTAAATGAAGAAGCAGTACAGTGGTAAACATCAAAGTCAAAGTCAAAGTCAAAGTCAGCTTTATTGTCAATTTCTTCACATGTTCCAGACATACAAAGAGATCGGGAAATTACGTTTCTCACTATCCCACGGTGAAGACAAGACATATTTGACCAATTTTAAGTCCCAGACAAACATAACATTCAAGTAAACAAAAAAAGTAAGTAAATAAGTAAATAAGAGGGGCACCATAATAATAAAAAAATAAGAGCAGCAAAATTTTGTCCAAATTGTGCATAGACAGTCACTAAAAATACTAGTGCAAATACTGTAAAACTTAAAAATACTGTTTGACCTAAGTAATAAAGAAGAAAGTGGCATAGTGGTGCAAGTTATGTAAGAGCAGCAGAAGTGTTGTGTTTTCAGGACAACAACACCAAGTTGTAAAGTGTACAAGTGTGCAAGTGTTCAAGTGTGCAGGTGGAGAGTGCAGGCGGCCATTGTGGGTCCAATGTCCAGGATGTTATGTAGCTGAGGGTGGAGGGGGAGGAGGGAGGGAGAGAGTTCAGCATCCTTACAGCTTGGTGTATGAAGCTGTTGGTGAGTCTGGTAGTGCGGGAGCCGCAGGTTCTGTACCTCTTCCCAGAGGGCAGTAGATCAAACAGATTGTGAGCGGGGGTGACTTGCATCACACAATTTTGGGCTCTTCATGGGTGAGGTGGGTGGTGTAAATGTCCTTCAGGGAGGGGAGTGAAGCACCAACGATCCTTCCAGCTGTGTTCACTATGCCTGCAGGGCTTTCCTGTTGTATTCAGTGCAGCTTCGCCCCACACAGCGATACAGCTGGAGAGGATGCTCTCAATGGTGCCCTCGTAGAATGTGGTCATGATGGCTGGTGGAGCACTTGCTCGCCTGAGTTTTCAAGAGGGGAAGCACAGGCGGAGCCTTCTCTTCGCCAGTGATGCAGTGTTGGTGGTCCAGGAGAGGTCTTCACTGATGTGCAGACCCCAGGAATTTGGTGCTGCTCGCCTTCCACCACAGCACCGCCGATGGTCAGTGGCAGGTGTTGGGTGTGACCTCCGGAAGTCAACAACAATCTCTTTGGTCTTGCTGACGTTCAGCAGGAGGTTGTTGTCCCTGCACCACGTGGTCAGATGGTCGACCCTCCAACCCAACCGTCGCCCTTGGTGATGAGACCCACCAGAGTTGTGGGCTCGCCAGCAAATTTCACTATGATTGTTGCTGTAGGTTGCAGTGCAGTCATCGTCAGCAGGGTGAAGAGCAGCGGACTGAGCACGCGGCCTTGGGGGGGGCCCCTGTGCTCAGTGTGATGCTGCTTGAGGTATTGTTGCCAACACGCACGTGACTACTTGGGGCCTCTGACAGAGGAAGTCCAGTAGCCAGTTGCAGAGGTAGGTACTGAGTCCCAGTTTGTCAAGTTTGCAGATGAGTTGTTGTGGTATTATGGTGTTGAATGCAGAACTGAAGTCTATAAACAGCAATCTCACATATGAGTCTTTTTTTCCAGGTGGGTGAGGGCTGGGTGGAGGGCAGAGCAGATTGCATCTCTGTAGACCGCTTGGCTCGGTATGCAAACTGGAAGGGGTCCAGGGTGGGGGGAGAATGGTTTTGATATGTGACATGACAAGCCGCTCAAAGCACTTCATGATGATGGGTGTCAGTGCCACAGGGCGGTAGTCATTGGAAGCAGGATGGAGCAGTTTTCTTCGGCACAGGTATGATGGTGGCAGCTTTGAAACATGATGGGACGATGGTTTGCTTCGGGAAGTGTTAAAGATGTCTGTGAAGACATCCTTAAGCTTCGCAGTCCTTCAATCACGTCCTGGGGATGTTGTCTGGACCTGTTGCCTTACGGGTGTTGATAGCAGCAAGTGTCCTCTTCACGCTGTCGGCAGAGGCACAGGGGCTGCTCATGCGCAGAGGGGATGGGCCCTGTGGGCAGGTGCTGTTTTGTGTTCAAAGCGAGCAAAGAAGCGGTTCAGGTTGTTGAGCAGAGGGATGTTGCTCACAGCCCAGGGCTGGCTTTGTAGTCCCGTGAGGGCCTGAATGCCCTGCCATAGGCTTTCAGGGAGTTCCTGCTGTCTTTGAAGTGGGTGGTTATCTTGTGAGTGTATTCCTTTTTGCTTCCTTTGATGCCACGGGACAGGTTGGCTCCTCGCTGTTTTCATGCCAGCTTCATCCCCAGCCTCCCTCAGCAGCCTGAGGACATGCTCCTGTCCCAACTTTTTTTGAAACATGTTGCTGGCATCAAAATGGCGTTTACAAATAGAAGTTCGGGAGGAGCGTGACAGAATTTGCCACGCCTCCTTCTTCAATCAGTCCGGTTATTTATTCACAGTCTACCTGCTGAAGTTGCAGCATCTGTGTTATCGCAATACACCACCTCCCCTTACGCCTCCCGTCTTCCATAGTTGCGCAGTCGACTCCGGCACGATTCCGCGAAGCCCTTCAGGACCATGGCCAGAGACATCGCCAATGATCATTCATAGTCAGGTCCCCATCTAAGATGACTCCCAAGTTTTTTACTTGAGTCCTAGTTGGAAGTGCTTTAGATTCTAAGTAAGCACCTATTTGTGTTCCATCCTCTTTGTTACCAAATAAAATAATCTTTTGCTCTGATTAAGTTGTAAAAAATTCTGCTGCATCCAGGTATTTACTTTTTCAAGGCAAAAACATAAGGAGTCAATAGGACTCAATTTGTTTGGTGACAATGCAAGGTAGACCTGTGTGTCATCTGCATCGCTATGATATGCAATCTTGTACTCTTGAAATATTTCACCAAGGGGAAGCATGTACAAGTTAAATAAGAGTGGCCCAAGAATGGACCCCTTACCATTAGCTTCCCTTTTACCTGAGTCTGTATTCAGGCGGATATCGTTTAATACCTTTACAAGTGCAGTTTTGGTACTGTGGTGTTGGCGAAAGCCTGATCGTAGTTGATCATAGATGCCATTTGAATTTAAATAGTTATTGACTTGGTTGAATACAACTTTCTCAATAACTTTGGCTATAAATTGGAGGTTTGAGATGGCCCTGTAGTTGTTAGGCACAGAGGGATCAAGGTTTATTTTTTTACGAGGGGTTTGATAACTGCAGTCTTACAGTAAGAGAGGCTGGGAAAATGGCTGAACTAAGAAAACCATTCACTATATTTAGAAGCTCAAAATGCCACACAATCAAAGATACTTATACTTTTAAAGAAGCTTGTGGGCAAGGTGTCAAGATGAGCGGAGCTGAATTACTGTTTTTTCAAGAGTTTTGCTATCAATGGCAGTAAATTCAGATAAAGAGGCTACATGTGTATTTGATGATATAATCAAGACATTACATAAGCAGGTGGAGCTAGTGTTTTTTTCTAATATTTTCATATTTTGTTTTGGAAGAAGGAAGTTCCATATTTCCTCAGCATTTGGCTGGTGGCTAATGCAAACAAATGCAAATCTAAAGACTACACCATCACTGAGTTTAAGGGCAGACCAAGTTCACTAACATTAGTTGTATAGATCACATAGACTGAATACAATATTCTACAATCATCAGCACCATTTATTTTAGATATTGTTGTCAATAGATAGAATGTATGCATCATAATGCCTGATCACCATACAAAATGTAGATTACTGTGACATTACCATTGTCATTGGGCATGTCAAGCTCCTTTGTGAGCTCCTGGGCTTTATTCAGCACTTGTTCATGCCTATTCTCTGTGAATAAAGCAAAATATGAATGGAGCTAGGCATTCAAAATACACATTAGCAAGTATCTCCCCTCGTATACAAATCAATGCTTCAAGTATTCAACACCAACAACTTAATTCAAATTCAAGGTTGCTATAATAACGTTAGCACATTGTATTTCGTCGTTACCATTTACAGCATTCGCACGTCACGCACATTGATCACTATGCCTTCTACTTACCAATCGATTCATGCGCATGGCGCTCCATATTATTCATGACAGCTACTAAACAGACAGTAAGACAGACACGGACAAGAAGAAACAAACGATGTTGGCGTTGGTTTTTGTTTCTTTTTTTTGGGGGTTGTAATTCCACAAAATTGATGATATCTATTTAAAACACATCTGTCTTATAGCTAAGTTATTATTAGCATAAATTAGCAACAATTCTTTAACTCATACCGTCTTCTTAGGCTACGTATAACATTAACTACTTGGGCAAACTACATTGACCTATCAAATTAGACGATCTCTGCTTTCATCTGCATTTATATTATTGCCTGCTTTTAATGCTAATCAGATTTTACAATGCCCAGGTTTACCGCACCTACCTTTCACGAGGCTGAAGCTCTCTGTGAAACCGAGGTCTAAACGCAGGCGCACTGATAACAACGAAGTGAGTGCTACACTGCTAGATTGCGCATGTGCATTGATCGCTCGTCTGCCAGATTTTAGTGGTTATCGTACGGATTTTTGGTCATACTTTTAGTACGATATCCTACAAACTGTTTCATGAGGATACGTTTCTTATATATATTATATATTTATTTATATATTACCCTTTCAAACCTAAATATGCATTCTGTTTTCTGAAGTTCAATATTTAGTATATGCCGATCTCATCATGATGGAGAAACAAACTCCAGCCAAAGCCATGTTGGTCCTCCTGCTCTTACATGTTCTCTGTCTGGGTGGCCATGCTGAAGGTGAGTTGATCAGACTCGTTACCTGCATGATATGTACGGCTAGATTGCAATCAACACAGCAGATCAACACATCATAGAAACAGAACTTTTTGTGACATGTTATAATACTATGCCTATTAAAATATATTATTAAAACTATTTAATAGTCAACCAGCCATTAGTTTGTGACTGATTGCTAATAACACCATATTGCTTTTTACTCTTGTTTTTATTATTTAAAATGTTACCTTTAATAAATTACATCTTGCTTGTCTGTCAATAATGAATATATTTCATATTATGAATGCAATTGCATGTAGCTGGTAGTTAATGGCAACTCTACCGCGCTTCTAATAACAATTTGATAACAATGTGATCCTCTCTACTTGTAATTGCTTGTAATTAGACTCTTTCCAACTGATTAAGGATTTTACAGTAACTTGTCTGGTCTAGTCTGGAGGAAGAAGGAAAAGTTCAGACACCTACATTTTGTCTGCTGACGACAAAAAACTTGAAACTCCATAGAGCAATGAGTAATCTGTGAAATGCTTCTACATAAGATAAAGTTATTTTCATGCTGTTCCTCTGTGGCCACATAATAGACCATTTATTCCCTCTTTAGACGATCAGTGCTATCCTGAGATTCGTGTCAAGAGGAATGCTGGTTGGAAGGTCTTAGAGATGAACACCCTAAAAATCAACTGCCCAGTGAAATACTGTGATCCGACACCTGATGTTACGTGGGGCAGATTGGTGGACAATAACACCTGTACACAACTGACTGAAAACCCTAATGTTAAAATATGGCAGGAGTTAGTCAGCAATGAAGATAACCTCATTATATCCTATGTGGAAATAAAAGAGGCCACAAAGGACTACAGCGGTTTTTATAGATGTGAAGTTTCTGCCACCACTACTGGACATTCAATCAGTGTTACTGTCACTGGTAAGTGAAGTTTGTTTGTCTTTTGTTTCTCTGTTTTGTGTGTCTGGGTGGGTGCATATATTATCTATCACATTCACTTTATTTTAATTATGTGAACTGTCATTCTCAGGTGTTGACTATGTGGAAAGAACAACCTACAACAAAAGTAAGAACAATTATTTTATTTGTTTTATTTGATGATAATATGAAGAGTTTGGTTCCTAAACGCTACATCCTCGTTTTTAAAAACATTAAAAACTCATGCTATTTAATCGTGTATTTCATGTAATATCAAATTGCAGTTGTGTTGTTTCGAATGAGTAATAAATAAAATAACAATACCCAATTATAGTTCTACTGAAATTACTTGAAAAACAAAATGTAAAAAAAGATTTATGAAAATTCATTAAAATAGTGGATATAGTGTTTTGGAACCAAACTCTTCATATTGGTAATATAATACAATACAGACATTCAGAAAAGGATGTCATTTCAAAACACTTAGCATGCGTCCAGAGGTTGTTGAGGTCTTACACGTCAAATTGTGTGTGTTTTGGGAAATCTGGGGTGTTTGTGTGTATGTTCTATCACTTTTATTTCAGTTTAATACTGAACTATCACATTCAGGTGCTGACCAAATGGAATACAAGCAACAACACAAATAAGCATATTCAAATTATTTATTTATCCTGGTAATATTTATTTCAATATACTGGTCTGTTGAAGTGACCAGCCCATGTCTGTGGAGAGTCCACTTTAAAGCCTAATCTATGTTGGCCTCTCAGGCAGTGTATCAGATACTACTGCTGCAGACCTGGAGTGGCTCCCTTACCTGTTCATTGGTGGTGGTGCCACAGTTGCACTCTTAGTGTCCTTAATCTGCCTCTATGCTTTTAAAAGTATGTTCTTTCTTCATAATTTAAAAATATATATATATAATATATAGTATATACCGGTATAATTATATAGTATACTCAACATGTGCATACCATTTCATTTTCAGTGTCATCTCAGAACAAGAAAGTAGCCCCACAACTGAATATACGGGTAATGACTTCTATTAAATGTCTGAAATTGTTTTATAATACAAATATTATATACTGTATATGTATATGTAAAATCAGGAATCCTGCTTGGCTTGAATATATCGGTCATGGACATTCTAATATGTTTTTAAAGTATATTTCCTGGGGCTTTTTTGCCTTTATATTGACAGGACAGTTAAAAAGTGACAGTGAGTGGGAGAGAGAGATGAGGTGAGATTGGGAAATGACCCAAGTCAGACTTGAACTTGGGTCCCCATGGGCACTTGGACCTGACTATGGTAGCTGTGCACACAGCACATTCTAATGTATTTTGTCAGTATGACTGAAGTGAGACACCCTCCAGCCAGACTAATATTAACTTTGATTTTACACCATTAGTGCTGCATGTAATCCCATCATGACCAAATCCCATCATTTAATATTTGACAGGACACGATACCACAGGACCTTGTTACTATTGTGATGTACTCAACTGCAGAGGATTTCCAGTCAAGATTTATGTCAGATAATTGATGGACAGCTTTTGCAAAGATTGTCATTTAGGATATTGTTTAACATGAACAATTTTCTGTCACATCTGTGATAATAAATGCTATTAAATTATTTTTGTTTAGCTTTTTTTGGGAGAAATGTGCACTGTTGGTACTGTTATGGTAATCTCCAATTTGATAAGCATGAGAGATTTTCCTCCATAGGCCTGTGGTGGTTCCCTCTGAGAGACTATATATACTTATAGTTTAAGAGTGAAGTGATGTATCATGTACCAGTGTAATGGATGCAGGGACAGCAGACAGCTCAAGAGTGTTATGTAACATGCGGTTTCTCTGTCCAGTGTTCTTGTACACCTGTCCATCTTTAACACCCTTATATCAAGTCTTAGCCCGGTCACTAGAGCTACTTCTGTATTTGCTTGTATCCCATACTCCCTCATCAATTAACTTTGTTATTATTATCTATTTATTAAAGCAGCCCAAGGACATGATATGAAATTAATGGTTCAAATAACAATGGAAAGCACAAAGTATATATATATATATATATTCATTCATTCATCCCATCTTTATTTATTCTCGGAGGTTCATTGAGGGTAGTCCTCATTTTCAGTGAAGCCGAGATTACACAGTAATAATGGAATAACAAGAGATATAGTATAATAATTATGAAAAATAAAACAAAGTAAAACAAATAAAAAGATAACCTACATACCATTATAAAGGAGGAAGGGAAATAAAAGTACAGAAAATATTAATAATAAAACTAGACTGCATTTCCGGCGGGAACTGCGAAAGTGTGCTTGCCCTGGTCCGGTCACCAACGTGAGCAGACAGTGACATACGCTATGCTGAACCTGGCTTGATCCAAGCATTCTAACAGTGCCTTTCAGTGTTGGAGCAGTGGCAATACCTCACAGTGCCTTCGAATTTAGCTTCTATGACTGAGATCAAATCAATAAAATAAAATGACAGCAGTGATTGGCTGCAAAAAATAAATAATGTCACGCGTCTTGCGCCTCTCAAACTGGGCTATCAGGTAACCTACAGAGGAATTGAAATTATGAAATATGACCAAGGCATTAAAAAGCTGCTTGTTTGTCAGGATACTTTTTCACTGATTTATTTAAAAAAAAAAATATGAGCTATGAGTGTGAATGTTATATATTCCATCCCACAAATTATGTTTTACTGGTTTATTTGACAAATAATCTAAATGGATTTGCTCTATAAAGACCTTATGTCTGTTTGGGATTGTTTTGTGAGCCTGGGGTTGTTTTGAGAGCCTATTGATGTAGCCTATCTCAGAATAAAGGCTACTTTATTCTGAGATAGGCTAACAATTACTCTAAACCACCGTCTGTAAATCAACTGTATACTACTGTCTACATGCACTATATTTCTTGACCTGTCTCTGTATGTTTCATCACCGTTCTATACTTTGCCTCACATTGCAACACAGCTCAGATCTTTGGTTGATATGAAGGCCAGTCGTTCTAAATGGATGGTTGCTATGGCCAAAGGTCAGTTCTATCTCTGCCGTTGTCAAGCGGGCATATCGTAGAATTCTGATTAACCTTATCTTATTTAAAACATCTCTATTTTACTTAGCCCACTTCCATACAGTGGGTCCCATTAAGAAGTGGCAACTTCCTGCACGCTTACCGTGATTCACACAGCAGCATTATTAAATGAATCTGTCACCATACGCCTATGCCTACGTTTGCAAAGAAAACATTTTAATTTGATTCACATGAAACGTTACATTTCATGTACATGTTGACAATGAGTAGGCTAGTTTTGGTTGTTGGTGGTGTTATTGCATCCCTTAGTTATGCCTACAATGCAAGTTCCCTTAAGCTGTCACAGACGTAGGTGCTACTGTACTTTTAGGGCTAAAGTGCTTCGTGAATTACTGTTAGTAAAAAAATAGCAGTCCTAAAGTTACACGTGACGAAGTTACGAGTGCAAGCATCTCATATCAAATGACCATGGCATTACGCTAAACAACATAAATCCCAATTAGCAACATACATCTCCTCCCTATAGCTAGCCACACAAGAAATGAATGATACTAAATCTCTGCTTAGCATGCTTCTCCGCTTAGCATTCTAATAACAGAAGGGGCACATTTATGTTGACCACTACAACATGACTCATTATGTCTGTAACTTTAACTGTATAAAACACTTACTTTCATGAAGGACGCACACCATCCAGCACATGGAAACCGATATTTTAGGTTCTTGGCCACAAACTCAAAACGTGTCTCTCTGAAGCCCTGTTCTAGAATCTTTGCTCTGAAGGCTGTGTTGCTAGGCGACATCAAATAAACGAAATTATAGTCTTTCAGTATTAAATGTGTACGTGTGATTCCGAATGGATGTGTGTGGTTTGCAAGAATAAACAAGAAATAACATTTCCAATAATTTCCCATGATAAATTACATAATATTTGCACCTTCCTTACTTGTGAATCTCACACCGTATTTCAAGTAGGCTACACTAGTGAAATGTAATACAACGTTGCCACCTAGCGTTCAGATAGGTAGGCTATTTAACATTAACGTGACATTGCTTGTTTATTCTTTCGTCAACTCCATGCTTTTAGGAAAACAATCTTTTTTATCATAGTTCCCTCTTCAACGAGCGATTACCAGCTCGTTTTTGTAACAGAGATAGCTGTTTATTGTTTCTAGGTTTACAGAAACACCTATTCATATTAATACAGGAAATCAAATTAACGCTGCCGACCACTGTTTGTCTATTACATGGGCCAGAATGCCTAGTCTTTACAACAAAACAACCCAGTAAAACCTAATTTCCCGTAAACATATGAATTTGCATACTTGTAACATTTTTAATAATACTCTCCCATCATGACATTTAACAATAAGGAAAAATTTAATTTGAATACCGTCAATGTGAAAACAACTCTATTATGTAGGCCTAAGCTATATATAGCTACTGTTCTCCTTGCTGTTCCAGTTCGTAAGTCCATACTATCCCATGGCAGAGCAAGGATTTCATGATTGGGCAAGGTTTCCCGGAGACATTGTGGCTACACGGAGATATTGGGCATACTTGAAAGGCATTGTGATAGAAGGTGAATGGTGCAAAGGTGAATAGTGAGAGTTACCAAATACCTGTGGGTGGTTTGCGAAATGATGGAAACTTTTGAAATATTTCTTTTTTTTTTTTAGCTTATGCACCCTCACACTGGAGTCCCCAGTTCATATACAAAATTTGGTATCGATATGTGACAGTGTTCCTGTGATATGGACGACTTCCTGTTTCGGAGCTTCGCCGCCGATTTCGTTTGGCTGTGACGGGCAAACGCTTTCAAAAATCAAAAATCCTTCTAGTAACTTTTGTGAGGCTTGGTCCAATGATGATGTACGTCAAGTTTCGTGGCGTTCGGACCAAATTTGTGACCTGTGAAAATTTAGTTTCGCTTTCTATTCAATCCAATATGGCGGACGAAAGACACGCCCACTTGACATCATCTTCTCGAGCAAGTTACACCGGTACTGCCCGGACGTTTTAAAGTTGGAACGGTGTCTCTGTCTCAAAGGGCCTAGGCACAGGAGCTGGAAAAAATTAGGGAGACGGGAATAATAATAATATTAATAAGAAAACTTAAGAAGAACAATAAGTGTGCTGCTTTGCAAGCACACTTAATAATAATAACATTTACATAAAACAGGTACAATTTGACATAGGAAGGTTTATTACAGATTTGAATTGATTATAAGAAAGTAGAGAGTTCATTTTTATGTTACATTGGAGATTATTCCAGTAAGTAGGGGCACCATAACAAAAGGCCGACTTGCCCAACTCAGTGTGGATACAAGGAACCTTGAAGCATCAAACAGTCATTTCATCTGGTCTGATAGGGACCAGAGTTCCAAACAAGCATGTTTGAAATATAACCTGGTAATTTTCCAACAATACCTTTGTAAATAAAGAGATAGCAATGATTATGTCTCCTTTCAGTCAAAGATGGCCAACCCACTTTACTATACAATATATACTTTGCATAACTGCCCCCCCCACACACACACACACAAACACCTCCCAAAAAAGTATTTTGGTTTATAATATGAAATTAGTATAAATGGTGCACTGTCACTTTAAGGGCATTGAGTCTACATGGACCTTTCTGCCAGCTCCATTCAAATATAGACTGGTTGATAAAGAAACTCTAGCATTGTTTGTGCCACATTCATAGTACAATATTAACAATGGTATCCAGAATACTAAATTGGTATAAACAGCCTTCATTGCTTTGAAAAAGGAAGCCTGTCATGACATGATGCTATCTATACATTTTCTGTTTGCAATTGAATTATGAGCCTGGTAGCCACTTACCCTGTCTGAGTGGAATACATTTCAATAGACATATCATGTGCTTCATGTGAATGCTTAGTGTAAGGGAACGCCTGTTATAGCCCTCTCCCAGAAATGTTGAATACCTTCTGACACGGTGTCTCTCCTCAACTGTCTGATTTCTCATTCTCCTGTCTCATGTGTTGTCAAGTCTAAAAAACCAATAATATAATTTAACAAGTTATGTTTGGGCCATGCTTAGATAATATCCATCACAACATTAAATATCCAAACCAAATTAATACAACTTAAGGTTCAGTGCAGGTTAGGTGGTTCTCACTGAATTTCAGCATAACATTTCCAGTGCAGGTAAGCATCTCATTGGTGGCCCTATTGCATCTTTTATTGTATTTAACCATTAGGTTTCTCATTCGTTTTGACATGTCAGAGGCCTATACGTGTCACGTGAAGGTGCGTTGAGGCCAGGATCAACGAGATCAATCAGCATCAACGAGAAATTAAACGAAACTTAAAGAAAGACACACTATGGTAGATACGTTCAGAACTGCAACTAGGCTACGTGACACATGACGGTGCGTTGAGGCAATGATAATGGTCTCGTCGGCTATTTTGAATTAAAAAATGAAACGAAACTTGATACGGTCATGAGACTGCAACTATAATACGTGACACCTGACGGTGTGTTGAGGCAAGGATAATTGTCTCGTTGGCTATTTTACTCAATAAAGGAAATTAAACTTAAAGAAGGAAATACCGGTGTCCTCCATGGTAGATGTTACTGCAACTAGGCTACGTTTCTTCTATGGCACAGATTAAACGAAACAGTTTTAAGAAAAGTGTAGCATACATGCTGCTTTTTAAATATTTTTGAATGGCTGTATTATATATATTTTGGCGATTTCATGCGCGTGGTTTCACATTACAGCCAGGCTACACTGAATGCTCAATTAAACTGTTATGTTGTTTTTAATCTGTTTTATCTCCTTTTGTCCTCTTTCTCATCATCTCTGCTGCTTTAGAAACTCCACAAAAAAAAAAAAAAACACTGTCTATTTTTTTTCTGAATGGTGTAGCCAGTTCCATTTTGATTTTTAGCCAGGCTAAATCAAATTGCAGCATGGTCTATTTTTTTTCTGAAGGCTCCTAAATTGAATGGAACGCTTCAGTTATGTGCCCGCTGTAGCGAGATTGCCTTTGTGATCTACCTTAATAACGTCAATGAGGGTTTTGTGTAGCCTTATTTCTTCGTGCGCACACACAAAACACACACACATACATACACACACTCATAAAAACAAACACACACAAAAAAAAAAAAGGGCTTTCAAAGTCCTGTTGTTCTCGGCATACATGCTTGAAAAAATGAGAACACGGTCACATGAGGGGATGGGGGGTTGTGGGGGGCAGAGAAAGAGTGAGCTTACCTGCCTGATTTGATCGACCTTATGACATCAATGAGGTTTTGTGCTATCCCATTTCCTCGCATGGTGTTTCTTATCATTCTCTACATCTCTTGCAAAGCCAAGCCTCTCTTCAGTATTACTTAACTCTTGATAAAAGACATGCTGCAACGCTTCATGTGCTTCATGTGAATGCTTAGTGTAAGGAACGCCTGTTATAGCCCTCCCAGAAATGTTGAATACCTTCTGACACGGTGTCTCTCCTCAACTGTCTGATTTCTCATTCTCCTGTCTCATGTGTTGTCAAGTCTAAAAAACCAATAATATAATTTAACAAGTTATGTTTGGGCCATGCTTAGATAATATCCATCACAACATTAAATATCCAAACCAAATTAATACAACTTAAGGTTCAGTGCAGGTTAGGTGGTTCTCACTGAATTTCAGCATAACATTTCCAGTGCAGGTAAGCATCTCATTGGTGGCCCTATTGCATCTTTATTGTATTTAACCATTAGGTTTCTCATTCGTTTTGACATGTCAGAGGCCTATACGTGTCACGTGAAGGTGCGTTGAGGCCAGGATCAACGAGATCAATCAGCATCAACGAGAAATTAAACGAAACTTAAAGAAAGACACACTATGGTAGATACGTTCAGAACTGCAACTAGGCTACGTGACACATGACGGTGCGTTGAGGCAATGATAATGGTCTCGTCGGCTATTTTGAATTAAAAAAATGAAACGAAACTTGATACGGTCATGAGACTGCAACTATAATACGTGACACCTGACGGTGTGTTGAGGCAAGGATAATTGTCTCGTTGGCTATTTTTACTCAATAAAGGAAATTAAACTTAAAGAAGGAAATACCGGTGTCCTCCATGGTAGATGTTACTGCAACTAGGCTACGTGGCACAGATTAAACGAAACTTTAAGAAAGAAATACTGAGGACATTATCTCGGTGTCCTCTATGGTAGCCTACGACCATGCTCGCAGTTTAATGGTCATTAGTGAGAACCGGATAACTCCGAAATCTCCTCTAGCCTTATCTTTGTTGCCTTCATGCTTTTCTTTAAAAAGTTTCTTCTATCAAAAAGGAGATATCAATTATTAACAATGACAAGGCAGCTGGAACATGCCAATTTCTCTCTCTCCTCCTCTCTCTTCTCGTGCGCGCTTAATGTGCGTTCAGTTAAATGGAGTAGCATGACGTTCAAATTAGATCTACTGCATTGTGGAGATCATTGCATGTAACATGCTGCTGCATTTGTAAACGTTTGGAAGAATTCAAAAGCAGTTTGAAGTATTATATACGGTACTGTATTATATTTATTGGGTAAATGTTGGTGCCCCCGACGACCGTTGGTGCCCTACGCACAGTGCGTGATGCGCGTGGTGGTAGCGGCGGCACTGCACACACACACACACATACACACAGACAGACATGTACGCACACACACAGCACACACATACACGCACACAGACACATGCACGCATGTATTTGTCATTTCTTTACATTCTTTAGTCCTAATTGTATTCATTCTGGATTCAAGTACCAACATACAAGTTTGTTTTAATCTGTTTTATCTCCTTTTGTCCTCTTTCTCATCATCTCTGCTGCTTTAGAAACTCCACATACTACCACAGGTAAGCACCTCCTTCTACACAGAATGGGTTAGTTGTTAAATTATTCTATTTCTTAACTTCATTTACGCCGTCAGGATTTAATTTAATCAAAGCATGACTGGTGTTTTTTTTACAATTATTGGTACTGGCTGGGAAGTGTAGCATACGTTTTTTAATATTTTGAATGGCACATATATTTTGGCATTTCATTTTCACTTACAGCCAGGCTACACTGGATGCGCAATTAAACTGTTCTGTTTGCAGAGCGTAAAAAAAAAAAAAAACACTGGTCTATTTTTTTTCTGAATGGTGTAGCCAGTTCCATTGATTACGCTAAATCAAATTGCAGCATAGGCTCCTTGAATGGAACGCTTCAGTTATGTGCCCGCTGTAGCGAGATTGCCTTTGTGATCTACCTTAATAACGTCAATGAGGGTTTTGTGTAGCCTTATTTCTTCGTGCGCACACACAAAAACACACACATACATACACACACTCATAAAACAAACACACACAAAAAAGGGCTTTCAAAGTCCTGTTGTTCTCGGCATACATGCTTGAAAAAATGAGAACACGGTCACATGAGGGGATGGGGGGTTGTGGGGGGCAGAGAAAGAGTGAGCTTACCTGCCTGATTTGATCGACCTTATGACATCAATGAGGTTTTGTGCTATCCCATTTCCTCGCATGGTGTTTCTTATCATTCTCTACATCTCTTGCAAAGCCAAGCCTCTCTTCAGTATTACTTAACTCTTGATAAAAGACATGCTGCAACGCTTCATGTGCTTCATGTGAATGCTTAGTGTAAGGGAACGCCTGTTATAGCCCTCTCCCAGAAATGTTGAATACCTTCTGACACGGTGTCTCTCCTCAACTGTCTGATTTCTCATTCTCCTGTCTCATGTGTTGTCAAGTCTAAAAAACCAATAATATAATTTAACAAGTTATGTTTGGGCCATGCTTAGATAATATCCATCACAACATTAAATATCCAAACCAAATTAATACAACTTAAGGTTCAGTGCAGGTTAGGTGGTTCTCACTGAATTTCAGCATAACATTTCCAGTGCAGGTAAGCATCTCATTGGTGGCCCTATTGCATCTTTATTGTATTTAACCATTAGGTTTCTCATTCGTTTTGACATGTCAGAGGCCTATACGTGTCACGTGAAGGTGCGTTGAGGCCAGGATCAACGAGATCAATCAGCATCAACGAGAAATTAAACGAAACTTAAAGAAAGACACACTATGGTAGATACGTTCAGAACTGCAACGAGGCTACGTGACACATGACGGTGCGTTGAGGCAATGATAATTGTCTCGTCGGCTATTTTGAATTAAAAAAATGAAACGAAACTTGATACGGTCATGAGACTGCAACTATAATACGTGACACCTGACGGTGTGTTGAGGCAAGGATAATTGTCTCGTTGGCTATTTTTACTCAATAAAGGAAATTAAACTTAAAGAAGGAAATACCGGTGTCCTCCATGGTAGATGTTACTACAACTAGGCTACGTGGCACAGATTAAACGAAACTTTAAGAAAAGTGTAGCATACGTTTTTTAATATTTTGAATGGCACATATATTTTGGCATTTCATTTTCACTTACAGCCAGGCTACACTGAATGCGCAATTAAACTGTTCTGTTTGCAGAGCGTAAAAAAACAAAAAAAACACTGGTCTATTTTTTTTCTGAATGGTGTAGCCAGTTCCATTGATTACGCTAAATCAAATTGCAGCATAGGCTCCTTGAATGGAACGCTTCAGTTATGTGCCCGCTGTAGCGAGATTGCCTTTGTGATCTACCTTAATAACGTCAATGAGGTTTTGTGTAGCCTTATTTCTTCGTGCGCACACACAAAACACACACACATACATACACACACTCATAAAAACAAACACACACAAAAAAAAAGGGCTTTCAAAGTCCTGTTGTTCTCGGCATACACGCTTGAAAAAATGCAAAGCCAAGCCTCTCTTCAGTATTACTTAACTCTTGATAAAAGACATGCTGCAACGCAAACCTTTGGCAACTTTGTCTGAAAAATATCTTTAAAAAAATAATTTATATCTTTTTATAGAATTGTTAAGTAGTAAACTCTCATTAGACAACAATGGCACCATTTTGATATATGCTGTAATGTGGTTTTGATGATAAGTTTGCACAAACTTAGCTAGAACTTTCATTTGCATTCATGAGCAGGTTTGTACTTCCCTTTTAAATCTATCCCTCTATCTATTGGATTACAGCTCATATAAACTTCAATACACACAAATCCATCGTCCAAAATGAATAAACTTGACAGTTTGTTAATTTCTGCCAGTAATCTTAAAACCCTTTAATGCATAACCTGGGTCAAAAGTGACCCGGATGACTTAAAATGTTAATAAATTGATTTCATCATCCAGTATTCCATGAATTCCTCAATTAACTTGTTTTTAACCATTACATATCTTTATTTTCATTTTTCCATTCTTTATTTTTTAGAAAAAGTCGTTTATGTATCACTACCCCTTTAATGCGCAACATGGGTCAAAAATGACCCGCATTAATTTTCTATGGTTATTCATGCATACATGTGTTTATATTTGCAATATTTTATTAATTTATTTATTTCATCAGTCAATATTCCAGATATAAATGTAATATCTTGTTTTTGATTATTTCAAATCATAATTTTTTACTTTTTCCTTTTTTACATTAACAACAACACAGTTTTTCATTACTTCGTCCAGTTTTCAGACATGGGTCAAATATGACCCGCATTCATTTCCTATGGTTTTTCATACTTCATATTCCTTTTGCTATATCTAGTGAAATAATTTATGTATCATTGAATATTGCAGTTCATTTTGCAGTTGTTCAGTAAAAATCTTTTGATTACTTCAGATAATTACAAATATATATTTTTGTATCACTAAATCAAGTTCACAGACATATGTCAAATGTGACCCCTGTGTGCACTTTTGATTAGATGCAAAAACAAGATATATTAAAACAATTACTTTGATAAAAATATTAGGTTGTAATTGTTTTAAACACATACTATAGTTGAAATATGTGAAATACACATATTTCATCTATCATATCTTACTTTGTCACACATGACATCAATAATAACAAATCACACATATTGAAATATACTATATCTGAAGTATAGAGAACTGTAATGAATGTGTCCAAATAAACTGAAGCTGATTAAGTAAAACACATGGGTACACTAAATGGCCATTTCAGCACTACATGACACTTGCAAATTACCATTACATGTTTGCCCTTGTACACAGCCTTAGTGCAGCTTCCAACTTTTAGTATTCTTGGTTTCTGTGCAGCTCCAGCTCCTCGTCCACTTCACTTGTCCTTCCTCACTGATACCCTTTTGTGACTGTTTGGTTTCCTTTTTACACATATTTCAATATAATAATGGGTGAATCTCAATATTCCCACCTCGGCCCTGAACCCTCAAATACTTAACTGTCATCAGGCCAAACGTGAAATTGATTCATGTCGGTTCTGTTTTTGAGGGTTCACAACTTAGGGGGTCTTGGGATTCAGCCTATATATGTAAGGAAGAAGGAAGTGACCTCCACACTGCTTATCCTGTGTGGCATGACAAGCTCTTTGCCCAGCTTATTATCAGGGTATTGTGCAGTTAGTATACTGTATGCATCAAGTGCATCCAGTACATTGGACAAGAGCACTATGGACACATGGGCCATCTCTATCCCTGCTTTCATTAGTATGTCTACACATCCATGCAGAGAACATAAATATGGCTCATGGTTCCCTGGTCCAGAGCGCTGCATGTTGTCACCCTTCAATACCAATAGCAGTTTAAATGATCAGCATCCTGATTGTATCGGTGGAGTTACTATGGATGTGGATACTACCACAGGTAAGCACCTCCTTCTACACAGAATGGGTTAGTTGTTAAATTATTCTATTTCTTAACTTCATTTACGCCGTCAGGATTTAATTTAATCAAAGCATGACTGGTGTTTTTTTTACAATTATTGGTACTGGCTGGGAAGTGTAGCATACGTTTTTTAATATTTTGAATGGCACATATATTTTGGCATTTCATTTTCACTTACAGCCAGGCTACACTGGATGCGCAATTAAACTGTTCTGTTTGCAGAGCGTAAAAAAAAAAAAAAAAACACTGGTCTATTTTTTTTTTCTGAATGGTGTAGCCAGTTCCATTGATTACGCTAAATCAAATTGCAGCATAGGCTCCTTGAATGGAACGCTTCAGTTATGTGCCCGCTGTAGCGAGATTGCCTTTGTGATCTACCTTAATAACGTCAATGAGGTTTTGTGTAGCCTTATTTCTTCGTGCGCACACACAAAACACACACACATACATACACACACTCATAAAAACAAACACACACAAAAAAAAGGGCTTTCAAAGTCCTGTTGTTCTCGGCATACATGCTTGAAAAAATGAGAACACGGTCACATGAGGGGATGGGGGGTTGTGGGGGGCAGAGAAAGAGTGAGCTTACCTGCCTGATTTGATCGACCTTATGACATCAATGAGGTTTTGTGCTATCCCATTTCCTCGCATGGTGTTTCTTATCATTCTCTACATCTCTTGCAAAGCCAAGCCTCTCTTCAGTATTACTTAACTCTTGATAAAAGACATGCTGCAACGCTTCATGTGCTTCATGTGAATGCTTAGTGTAAGGGAACGCCTGTTATAGCCCTCTCCCAGAAATGTTGAATACCTTCTGACACGGTGTCTCTCCTCAACTGTCTGATTTCTCATTCTCCTGTCTCATGTGTTGTCAAGTCTAAAAAACCAATAATATAATTTAACAAGTTATGTTTGGGCCATGCTTAGATAATATCCATCACAACATTAAATATCCAAACCAAATTAATACAACTTAAGGTTCAGTGCAGGTTAGGTGGTTCTCACTGAATTTCAGCATAACATTTCCAGTGCAGGTAAGCATCTCATTGGTGGCCCTATTGCATCTTTATTGTATTTAACCATTAGGTTTCTCATTCGTTTTGACATGTCAGAGGCCTATACGTGTCACGTGAAGGTGCGTTGAGGCCAGGATCAACGAGATCAATCAGCATCAACGAGAAATTAAACGAAACTTAAAGAAAAGACACACTATGGTAGATACGTTCAGAACTGCAACGAGGCTACGTGACACATGACGGTGCGTTGAGGCAATGATAATTGTCTCGTCGGCTATTTTGAATTAAAAAATGAAACGAAACTTGATACGGTCATGAGACTGCAACTATAATACGTGACACCTGACGGTGTGTTGAGGCAAGGATAATTGTCTCGTTGGCTATTTTTACTCAATAAAGGAAATTAAACTTAAAGAAGGAAATACCGGTGTCCTCCATGGTAGATGTTACTACAACTAGGCTACGTGGCACAGATTAAACGAAACTTTAAGAAAAGTGTAGCATACGTTTTTTAATATTTTGAATGGCACATATATTTTGGCATTTCATTTTCACTTACAGCCAGGCTACACTGAATGCGCAATTAAACTGTTCTGTTTGCAGAGCGTAAAAAAACAAAAAAAACACTGGTCTATTTTTTTTCTGAATGGTGTAGCCAGTTCCATTGATTACGCTAAATCAAATTGCAGCATAGGCTCCTTGAATGGAACGCTTCAGTTATGTGCCCGCTGTAGCGAGATTGCCTTTGTGATCTACCTTAATAACGTCAATGAGGTTTTGTGTAGCCTTATTTCTTCGTGCGCACACACAAAACACACACACATACATACACACACTCATAAAAACAAACACACACAAAAAAAAAGGGCTTTCAAAGTCCTGTTGTTCTCGGCATACACGCTTGAAAAAATGCAAAGCCAAGCCTCTCTTCAGTATTACTTAACTCTTGATAAAAGACATGCTGCAACGCAAACCTTTGGCAACTTTGTCTGAAAAATATCTTTAAAAAAATAATTTATATCTTTTATAGAATTGTTAAGTAGTAAACTCTCATTAGACAACAATGGCACCATTTTGATATATGCTGTAATGTGGTTTTGATGATAAGTTTGCACAAACTTAGCTAGAACTTTCATTTGCATTCATGAGCAGGTTTGTACTTCCCTTTTAAATCTATCCCTCTATCTATTGGATTACAGCTCATATAAACTTCAATACACACAAATCCATCGTCCAAAATGAATAAACTTGACAGTTTGTTAATTTCTGCCAGTAATCTTAAAACCCTTTAATGCATAACCTGGGTCAAAAGTGACCCGGATGACTTAAAATGTTAATAAATTGATTTCATCATCCAGTATTCCATGAATTCCTCAATTAACTTGTTTTTAACCATTACATATCTTTATTTTCATTTTTCCATTCTTTATTTTTTAGAAAAAGTCGTTTATGTATCACTACCCCTTTAATGCACAACATGGGTCAAAAATGACCCGCATTAATTTTCTATGGTTATTCATGCATACATGTGTTTATATTTGCAATATTTTATTAATTTATTTATTTCATCAGTCAATATTCCAGATATAAATGTAATATCTTGTTTTTGATTATTTCAAATCATAATTTTTTACTTTTTCCTTTTTTACATTAACAACAACACAGTTTTTTCATTACTTCGTCCAGTTTTCAGACATGGGTCAAATATGACCCGCATTCATTTCCTATGGTTTTTCATACTTCATATTCCTTTGCTATATCTAGTGAAATAATGTATGTATCATTGAATATTGCAGTTCATTTTGCAGTTGTTCAGTAAAAATCTTTTTGATTACTTCAGATAATTACAAATATATATTTTTGTATCACTAAATCAAGTTCACAGACATATGTCAAAT
The DNA here is from genome assembly GCF_017589495.1 of Alosa alosa. Classification (NCBI taxonomy): domain Eukaryota; kingdom Metazoa; phylum Chordata; class Actinopteri; order Clupeiformes; family Clupeidae; genus Alosa; species Alosa alosa. Next base: position 6,750,430 of record NC_063191.1, read on the forward strand.
GTGACCCCTGTGTGCACTTTTGATTAGATGCAAAAACAAGATATATTAAAACAATTACTTTGATAAAAATATTAGGTTGTAATTGTTTTAAACACATACTATAGTTGAAATATGTGAAATACACATATTTCATCTATCATATCTTACTTTGTCACACATGACATCAATAATAACAAATCACACATATTGAAATATACTATATCTGAAGTATAGAGAACTGTAATGAATGTGTCCAAATAAACTGAAGCTGATTAAGTAAAACACATGGGTACACTAAATGGCCATTTCAGCACTACATGACACTTGCAAATTACCATTACATGTTTGCCCTTGTACACAACCCTAGTGTATTGGAAACACTGCTTTCAACTTTTAGTATTCTTGGTTTCTGCAGCTCTAGCTCCTCTTCCACTTCACTTGTCCTTCCTCTCTGATGCCCTTTTGTGGCTCTGTTTGGTTTCCTTTTTCTACATATTTCAATTGTAAGTAATGGGTGAATCTTAATATCCCCCCTCAGCCCTGAACCCTCAAAGACTTAACTGCCATCAGGCCTAACGTGAAATTGATTCATGTCGGTTCTGTTTTTGAGGGTTCACAACTTAGGGGGTCTTGGGATTCAGCCTATATATGTAAGGAAGAAGGAAGTGACCTCCACACTGCTTATCCTGTGTGGCATGACAAGCTCTTTGCCCAGCTTATTATCAGGGTATTGTGCAGTTAGTATACTGTATGCATCAAGTGCATCCAGTACATTGGACAAGAGCACTATGGACACATGGGCCATCTCTATCCCTGCTTTCATTAGTATGTCTACACATCCATGCAGAGAACATAAATATGGCTCATGGTTCCCTGGTCCAGAGCGCTGCATGTTGTCACCCTTCAATACCAATAGCAGTTTAAATGATCAGCATCCTGATTGTATCGGTGGAGTTACTATGGATGTTCAAAATGGAGCTAGGTGAAGTATTCTCATGACGCATATGAAGAAGCACATGCATGAAGGGCACGTCTGACCTCCTGAGCTACAGTATATGGATATGAAAAGATGTGGGACAAAGAAACCACAGTCACAATGTGATGTCAGACATGATGGTCAAGAGAAAAGGAAGAGATCTGACCAGCTACCAATGACACTAAAAGTAATATACTGACCTATGTGCAAGGAACACAAACATGGTGGTCATTTGTGTAGGGCATGTAAGACATGAAATATCAAATGGTGGGGTGCCCATGTGATGCCTATTATTTTCTATTCCCAAGTGAATTAACTACACTTTTGGTGACGTTCACTTCAGTTTACAATACTATAGACATAGTACAGTCAAACATAAGTGCTATTAGTTATCTGTGATTTTAACGTGTGACTAATTGAGAAATAAACGTATGATATATTGTTATTTGGATTAAAACACTATAGTAAGTCTAAGAACATTATTCTAAGATTAATGTTTTAATAAAAAATGTTGTTATAGTTTATTTTTATTAAAAACAAAACAAACTTGAATGCATGGGTCTTTTTGGCCCACACACATAAACTTGATGTAGTAATAGAAAAGCTATGTTTGTTCAGAAAATAAGACAGGAAAAGTAAAAAATAACTATATGTAGCAATCAAAAATCTTTATCTTGATAAATACAAGCAATATTGAATGATAAAATACATTACTTTCAATAAATATAGGAAAGGAACACACAAATATCTATGAAATACCATAGGAAATGAATGTGGGTCATTTTTGACCCATGTCTGAAAACTGGATGTAATAATGCAAAAACCTTGTTTGTTCATAATGTTAAAGAGGAAAAATAAAAATATGATGCAGTGATCACAAACAAGTTATTTAATGGATAGCTGGCATTAGCAAATAAAAAGGTAAGCCTAGCTTGTGCATTAAAGGGTTAATTTACCTGACCTGAGCAAAGGCTGCAACAAAGGTAACGTTTGGAAAGCCAGCAGAAGATGAGCAGACAAGGAGAAGGAGGGAAGGTGAGGGAGATAATAAATGTAATAAGGCAATGAAATGCTAACCTGTAATGAAAATGTTGAAATTCAGTGGAGATTGAAAATTAAGATATATATATGTTATATATAGGATGGATCATTAATGTTGTGATGGATATTATCTCATGGACTAAACATAACATTGTCAAATTATATAAATTATTGGTCAGTAATTTAGATATTTGTTGTTTTAAGAAATCCAACACAGGAGACATGGACAAGATCCAATTTGGGAAAACTCTTGAGATAACAGGTGCATCTAAAAAAATAGAATAGCCTACTGTGGAAAAGTTTGTTGGTTCAAGTTATAAACAAAACATGTTAAAAAATGAACAAATCCATGGTTCTACGTCATTGTTGGCAAAATGACCGGAGGGCTTTGAAGAACCCCCTAGCATTTTGGGGTGGCCAAAATTTCTAGTGACACCCCTGACCTCGGTATTTTAAAAATCCTGGCTACGAAATCCTGGCTACGCCTCGAACACGCACCATACACACAGGTGTCCAGAGCAATTGCACATCATGGTTTTGGCCAGATATATTCATATCAGTTTCACAGGTATTGCTGTGCCTGGATTGAGGCCATGGGATAACTAATGAATTGTGTTGTTATTGTTGTTTGTATATTGGCTCATGCTCTTCTGCTCATCTGCTCTTCAACAGGTGGACATCACTTCACAAGGCGCTGTCTCTACATTGAGTTAGTACGAAGCGAGTCTGGTCAAGTCATCTGATCCAGACCTACATCCACTGGATGATGTACCAGTTAGTTAGACATGACTGCTACAGCCATGATCAATATACATTCTGTCATTCATGACTGTTATAGCCATGTTAAATATAAATATATACAGTAATTGAAACCATCTGACATTATTGTTGAACCTGATTTTTCATTATTTCAGGCCAAGCTGAAAATAAACAGATTAGGCTATATTAACTTGCTTGGATTGTCTTTTGCTTGGACCACATTGTTATGGACTTGGTCATTTGAACATTATTTTTTGTTTATGTTTTGAATTGTTTTTCTTGATGACATATTTCTTAAAGGCGAAATCCGATGAGTTTTCACATAGATCTCCATTTCTTGAGGTCACCTAGTACTGTTGGTACGCAAACAAATTGAAAACTGGTGGTCTGTTGGGGGTGCAGGGAGAGATGTTTCCTGTACACAGCTAGCCCACTGGTCTTCATCTAATGCATGATGGCTTGTGTGTGGTGGGCAGTTGAGGGAGTAGGAAATGGAAACATGGCAACCGCAGTTCATGCAATGTGCGATGTGCTCATGCAGGCAAAGGTGTGTGTGTGTGTGTGTGTGTGTGGGAGAGAGAGAAAGAGAGCTGATAAATCATTTTAATGTTTCATGTATAAGTACATGACAATAAACTTGAACTTGAACTTGAGACTATGACAACTAGTTATGACAGGTTGTTCAACACTGTTGCATGTAATGACTCAAGCGATGAAATAAGGCCTATTTGTTTTATAGGGTAGGACTATTCAGCATGGAACCAGTAGGCCCATAGTTAATTTTCACCATTAGCAATTGAAAAGGTAAAAAAACAACAGACATTTGTACAGAATCAGTTGCTGTACTGAAGCATTGCTGATTCTGATAAAAACAACAGGATACAGTTTTTGTACAGCATAATCAGTTGCTGTATGTCTGTGTGAATTTGTGCATTGTAATGTGAAATGGGAAAGTGATGATTGCTGATGCACAAGTGATAAGATAAGTTGAATTAGCAGTTTTACGTAAGAATTTCAATTCTGATGTGAGAAATGTACCAAAGTCACTGAGAAATTCTGTAATGGCTCAAATAACAGTGAAAAGCACAAATGTGAACTTATTTTTCTCAAAGGTACATCAAAGTAAGTTTATTTATAAATACACAGTATATAGATGAATAATACACACTACACTCATGTGGCACAATTCTGATAGGGCAACTTACATGTTTTAAAACATCATCAACACAAGATGGCATCAGTGAGCCACATCAAATCTCTCTTATGGCCATAGTGGACACAGTAAGGGTATTTGCATGAAAGCTGACTCGAGAAATCACTGAAAGAAAGTGATACAACTTCTTTTTTTATTATTTTAAGCTGTGTTTTTAACTGTGTATGGGGAAAATGCTTTTGCACAATAAATAGTGACACAATCATACAAATTAATATCCTTCACTAGTTGGTGACAGACACACACACACACACACACACACACACACACACACACACACACACACACATACACTCGCACACATACACACATGCACACGCACACGCACACGCACGCACACACACACACACACACATACACACACACACACACGCTACAGAGGAAGAAAAGAGTGGAGCATCTGATAGAGGAAGCTGCACAATAGAAACTGGGCCATACCACTGCCTCTCGAGTCTTAGTGGCCTGTGTGTGTCCTTCCCATGTATGTGTGTTTCTGTGTGTGTGTGTGTGTGTGTGTGTGTTTTTGTATGTGAGTGTGCGTGAGTGAGTGTTGCGAGTGCTCATGTGTGTGAGTGAGAATGGAACACTGACAGAGGGGCCAGTGGTGGTGGTGGTGGAGATGGGCTACTGTCTGCAGGCTCATCTGTAGCCTATCTACACTAAGAGTGAGACAGAGAGAGAGAAAGAGAGATAGACAGAGCAAGAAAGAACAATATAGTGAGAGGATCCTCCCTAACAGCAGCATGTGGATCTAACAGCACCTAGAAGTGGTCATCTGTTTGTGCTCCATCAGTAACAGAAAAATGTGGATCTAGACCTCCAGTGGTCATCTGTTTGTGCTCCAGCAGTAACAGCACCTAACAGCACATGTGGATCTAGACCTCCAGTGGTCATCTGTCTGTGCTCCAGCAGTAACAGCACATGTGGATCTAGACCTCCAGTGGTCATCTGTTTGTGCTCCAGCAGTAACAGCACATGTGGATCTAGACCTGCAGTGGTCATCTGTTTGTGCTCCAGCAGTAACAGCACATGTGGATCTAGACCTCCAGTGGTCATCTGTTTGTGCTCCAGCAGTAACAGCACATGTGGATCTAGACCTCCAGTGGTCATCTGTTTGTGCTCCAGCAGTAACAGCACATGTGGATCTAGACCTCCAGTGGTCATCTGTTTGTGCTCTGTGTCTCTGCTGGCCTGCTGGTCATCATGGACGTTGTGAGTGCTGCTGCTGCTGCTGCTCCAGTGCTGTGGCTACTTGTCTCTCTTCTCTGCCAGAGCACTGCTGGTCAGGGCGAGTCACAACAGCCTCCTCTGCACACAGGCCTCATGGTTGGGCTTCACGCTTTGCAACAACAGGTCAGATTTGTCTACGATTTGTCTACAACGTCTAAAAATGGAAACGCTATAGTCACTATGTTCCTAATATAATAATGTACATTGTTCGGGAATGCAGTCATTCTGCTTTACGCAGAAATGTACTCTCAACATTTCTTATCAGTATGTAACATAATGTGGTGTAGCCGGGTGTGGCCTATAGTATGGGCCTTTTTTGAGTGATACAAGTCAACTTAGATTTCAGTTATTTCTTTTACCAGTTGGGATGTGTTTTTTTCTGCATCCATAATATATAAATGCAATCAACTGTAACCAAGTTTATAATCGTATATTATTTTTACCTTAATTGTAGTATACTAGTCAATAGATACAATCATCTTCTAAATATCAGTCAACATTTAACTTTAACTTGCTTGGATTGGTTTTACCCAGCATGGTGGCATCATTAAAGAAGATCATAGACAACATTGTCTTGGACTCGGCCATTTGAACAACTGTTATGTTTGTAATTGTTTTTCTAAGCCTGATATGACATATGTATATTTCTTAATCTAAATGACTGAAGTTTCCTATTTTATTGGTGACATTTAGTATGATTTAATAAAAACAGTTAAAATCTGGCGGAAGAATGATTATCTAGGAATAACTCGTTAAATTTCTAGTTGCTGTGCCTTTACTTTATGAAACTTGGCCAGGTATTTATAGTAACAGTTTTAGAAAAGCAATAAGCCACTCGAGTCCGTAGGTTACACTGATTCTACAACAGCTAAGGGGGGTTTTAGGCACTCCTAAAGTGCAGTCAAGAATGCACGCATGTAGACATTATCGGCATGATCACAAGAAGATTGTTTCAGTGTTGTTTACCTGACTACAAACCTGGACATGAGAGATCAAAGGCAAACCACAACCTGGAGGTCCGTGGGGGGTGCAGGGAGGGATGTTTCTTGTACACAGCTAGCACACTGGTCTCCATCTCATGGTAGCATGTGCGTGATGGGGAGTGCAGGATGTAGTGGAGGAAATGGAAACATGGCAACCACAGCCCATGCTATGTGTGATGCGCTCATGCAGGCTGTACATCTAATGTGTGTGTGTGTGTGTGTGTGTGTGTGTGTGTGTGTGTGTGTGTGTGTGTGTGTGTGTGTGTGTGCATGTCATGTGTGGTGGGAATGTTTGTGTGTCTGTGTGTGTGTGAGAGAGAGAGAGAAAGAGAGAGTGAGAAAAAAGGTTGGAGGAGGGGGCCTTACATCTATGTTGCTAGAGTAGACCTAAAAATTGTTCAATTCTGATATCTAATAAGGTGAATATTTAGTTGATGCCTAACTCATCGTGATGGAGAAACAGACTCCAGCCAAAGCCATGTTGGTCCTCCTGCTCTTACATGTTCTCTGTCTGGGTGGCCATGCTGAAGGTGAGTTGATCAGACTCGTTACCTGCATGATATTTACTGCTAGATTGTAATCAACACGGCAGATCAACAAATCATAATAAAAAATGTCAAATGTTACAATAAATAGCCATGATGGCGTAATGAATATCCAAGCAGCCATTACTTTGTTTGAGAATGGTAGTTAATAGATATAAATAGATAGTATGATAATAATTATATATAGTTAATAATAATGGACCATTACTCTTCATTTTTTAACAGTTTTTTTTATCTGTTATCTTTTGTTTTGACCTTAGTGATATATCAATAAGTAGTACATTGCATTAATTAAAATGAAATTATATATAATAACACCTATTATATGTAGTCACACTTAATTACCAATTATATGTAGTCACACTTAATTACCATTTTAACTGGTAAGTGGGGATTTTCAAGTATATTGGAGATCAAAACTTTATTTTATTTTCTTCCTCTTATGTTTTTGAGAATTAATAAATGCATGTTCAAAATGATTTGATTTTCATGCATTTGATTTGATTTGATGGAATTGTAAAATATGTAAGCTTGTTATCTTTGACCTCTTTGACAAACTCACATGTACACACACGCATGTACTAAACATTACAAGCGCTCATGTATGAATTGGATCATAATTACTTAAATAAATGTTTATACATAGTTTATAAAATGTAAAATGTTAAATATTTGATATCTATCAAGTATTCTTCAATCTTAATATCTAATCGAATAACTAATATCCGTATAATTACAGCCAATTAATTATATATGACGTCTGCTGTAGCTTTATAACATAAGACTCCAACAAAAAATATTCACATTAAAAGATATACCCTATGTATTAAGATGAACAGGAAATGGCAATAAATAAAGTTTGAATCAAAAGTTATTGTATGATCCAAGATCTAAAGATTAGTATGTATTGATGAGTTATAAGCAGGGAGGCTAAACACAAGTAAACATTGTTTATCCATCTCTGAAATTTCAGAAATAAAGTTTATTCCACTCTTGGAACCATTTAATACCACTGGTATTGTTATGAACATTGGACAATCACCTCACCCATCATCAAACATGTTCAGAATGCCTTTAAAAAACAGCGACAGTCCACCTTACTGTGATCACAGAATTCATAATCAACCCACCTCTTATTTTATCACTACACCCCTGGTTATAAGTAAGTATTGATAAGTCAGGTGTTGTATGTATTGATCAGTCAGTTGATTGGTCAAGCTTCATGCTTTGTAACAACAGGTCAGATTTGTGATTTACAAGCACACTGCTTTACACAGAAATGTAATCTCATATTTCTTATCGGCAATATGTATAACATGCAAATTTTAGAATAATATAAGTCTACTTAGATTTCAGAATATACACAAGTTGATATTTCTTTTACTTCTTATTATTTTTGCCCAAAGACTATTGCTATTACTAATTTTACACTAAAAAAACTGTACAAAACATCACTATGCTGCTAGATGTTTCCTTACTGAAGGTGTAAACAGTTTGTTATTAAATACTCTTGTTTATTTGTTTGTTTGAATATTTGTTTATCAGATGAAGCCATGTGCGACACTGAGGTTTTGGTCAGAAGGAACACTGTCCTGAGAACAGCCCCGATGAAACCCCTGACGCTGAACTGCCCAATCAGATGGCAGAACTGCAGCACAGAGCCCACAGTCACCTGGTGTAAACTCACCGATATCAACTGTGTACAGCTGGACCCAACACATAAACATCACATGTCCATCTACCAGGAGAGAACACAGGGAGGGGAAAATGAAATGATCTCCCGTCTGAAATTCCACCACGTGACCAAACATGATGATGGTCTATATCGCTGTA